>NW_027187358.1:19218895-19243378 GCF_028583685.1 Petaurus breviceps papuanus
CCCATTTTGAGTTGCTTTCCTTTAACAAAGCAGATCCAAGAACCTGTATGGGCAGCAAACCCTGAGGACGCGCTTGGGGTGCTTGCTGCTACAGTGGCTTTTAAGGGCAGGCCATAGGTTCCCCCCATTCCAGAATGCAGATTACCAATTCACTAAGTTGAGAGTTCATAAACAAATTGCTATGAGACAGTGGGTACAGGTGAAGTATCACAATTCTTCCCTGAATTGAAAAAAAAGGACCAGTTGGAAAATGTATATGTGGATAAAGTGCTGGGTCTAGAGTCCAAATCCAACCTCAGACATTCACTTAGCTGTATGATCCTGGACAAATCACTTAACCCTTGTTTGTCTCAGTTCCCTCACCTGTAAAATGGGAATGATAATAATAGCACCTAACTCCCAGGATTGTAATAAGGATCAATCACAGTGCCTGGCACATAGTAAGTGTTAGCTATTATTATTATTTCTGACCTCAGTTTTCCAAGGTCCCTTGAAGCTCTAGAACTATTGTCCCATGATCCTTAAGAGTTAGAACTACATCTCCCCTCGGGGCGGCCAGGTAGCACAGTGAGTAAGAGCACCGGCTCCAGTGTTGAGAAGACCTGGAGATCGAATCCTGGGCTCAGACACTTAGCACCCACCCAGAAACACCTGGCCGTGTAACCTTGAGCAAGTTACTTAACCCCAATTGCTTAGGGGCGGCGAGGTGGCTCAGCAAGTAAGAGCACCAGCTACAGTGTCAGAATGACCTGGATAAAATCCCGGGCTGAGATACTCAGCATCACACCCATCAAGGCCATGTAACCTTGAGCAAGTTACTTAACCCCAATTGCTTTAAAAAAAAAAAAATTCATCCCCTGGCTCCAAGTCTAGCACAGTCCCTAAAACGCCTTCTTTTAAAAGGCTGCAGCCTCAGTGTAGCATGGAAATTTCTTCAGTAAAGTTTATCCCACTAAAACAGATGATAGCAATGATGCCACACGTTGATTTTTTAAATTATTAGACAGGTGGTAAGCCAGCATAAGAAAGCTTCTGCTGACCACTTTTCATGCCATTCATCCCTGGGATAGAAGGCTTTTCAAAAGGAGGTGTGAGGTGTGAATTTGTTACCTTTTGCTAAAATTAAATTCACACTCCCTGGTTTTTGCGTATATCAAAATGGCCTTGCTAGTGTGTTTGGGCTATGGTGCTTATTTTAGGAGTTTAGAATAATATTTTCCCTTTTCTAGAAAGGTTACAGTTAGATATTTATAAGCTTGACTGGTTATTTTTTAGAAAGCTAAGTCAAAAAGATTATAATTATTACACATTGTTGGCAATAATTTTCTGAATGCTTCTAGCTTAAAGACTGGAAGTAATATTCATGACATGAGCTATACTTCAAACTGAATACAGAATAAAATGGATATAAAGAGCTATAGTGAACTGCATACCTAAGCAGTACATGGAAATTAGTTTAACTATTTCATATTAGAATCCTAGAATGAATGGGGTGGGGGATCAGGAAGGGGATTAAACATTGTGAGCTTGCCACTTTGTATAATGAATTTCAGGAGTTGGTCTAGAAAATAGGGGAAAATAGTCTTTTTCAGTCAAACATTGATGGATGTTATTGGCAGTGTCAAAGGCTACAGAAGGTCAAGAAAGATGAGGATTAAGAAAAGGCCATTAGGGGCAGGCGGGTAGTGCAGTAGATAGAGTCTCAACCTTGGAGTCAGGAAGACCTGAGTTCAAATCTGGCCTCAGATACTCACTAGCTGTGTGAACCTGAGCAAATCACTTAACCCCAATTGCCTCCAGAAAAGAAAAGAAAAGACCATTGGATTTAGCAATTTACTGGACCATTATAGATAACACTTGACCCATGTAATGTAATGCCAAGGAAAGGCAACTTCCCAAGGTTCAAAATACCAGCATAGGTGCTCTCCATTTTATTCAGTGACCAACCAAGAACAGAGAAGATCAAAACATGACATCATTCCAAATACAGCATTTACTAAATGTGATTAAATAATCTCCAAGGACTACCCCACCCCAGGACCTTCCAATCATTCAATCAATTACTAAGTCTCTGTTCTAAATACTTCTCCACCCTTAGGCTATACCTTAATTAAGTCCACCACAAAGCCCCTCTTCTCAAATGGAGATTAGTTTCCAAACATAAGTAAAGTACCTTCATTTGTCAATCACAGAGCACCAAAAGGTCAAAAGTTCCCCACCCCTGGATCTCAATTGAATCTACCCCAGAGTTACATCAAGTTTAAGCACAGCACTTAATACCCAAATGGAGGTCTTTTCTTCATCTTGACAGGAGGCAAGTTCTCAGCAATCTTAGTTCCTGGGGAGACAAGGCTCAGCAAGGCCACAAGATACATTGCCAGTCCCTTCATCAATTCATCCTCTGTCTGTAGAACAGTCCTAGAACCCCTGAAAACATTAGCAAAACCCTCTCCCAGGATTTCTGTAAACATACAACAAGAAAATCCTTCTTCAGGGCTTCTGAACCAACAGAAAGGTTCCCAGACCCCTGCAACAACAGCACTGTCCTTCACCAGGGGACAGCATTCACTCTGTCTGCAGGACAGTCTCCAGACCCCTGCAACGACAGCACTGTCCTTCACCAGTGGACAGTATTCACTCTCTGTCTGCAGGACAGTCTCAGGATCTCTTAGCCAACAGCCAGGTTCCAGGACTTCTTCAACAAAAGGACTGTCTTTCACCAGTGGGCAAATCTGGCAAAACAACATCAAAACAGACAGACAAAGTACCAGTAAAACAGCCATATCTCCTCAGTCCTTGGCAGCTCCGGGGGCAGGTCTCAAAAGTCCAGGGCAATTCAAAGTGGCCCCAGCAATCCTTCTCAGTCTCTCTGCCTCCACGTGGGTGCTGCTTCCAAAAAGTTCTTCCTGCCTCTCTCTTGTCTCTCCAAATCTACATCACCAGCTCCTCCCAGTTCAGGACTTTCTTTTCACATCAAAAAGTCCATCCCACAGGTGGGATTAACAAGCTCTGAGTTTTAACACAATCAATTTGAAAACCAAGCCAATACAGGGGGAATCTTTAAATGCCATTACTATCACAACCCATGAACTTGAGAAGTCACAAGGACAGATATAATAAACTATATTAAATAAGTGAATTAGAAATGTCAAGTCAGCATGGCATAATTAGAGGGAAAATATATGCTGAGTTTGAATTTGAATTTGAATAATGACTCTACAAAAACTACCTGTGACCTTGGGCAAGACATTTAACTTTTCTTCATATCTAGGTAATACAGTGGATAAAGCACTGAGCCTGGAATCAGGAAGACCATAGTTCAATCTGGCCTCAGATATTTACTAGCTATGTGACCCTGGGCAAGTCATTTAACTTCTGCCTCAGTTTCCTCAACTGTAAAATAGAGATAATAACAGTACCTGCCTTACAGGGTTGTTGTGAGGATCAAACGAGATAATATTTGTAAAATGCTTAGCACAGCACCTGACACATAGTAGGCACCATATAAATGCTTATTCACTCCCCTCTTCTGTTAAGAAGGCAACACTAGTCTAGAAGGGAAAAGCTCTTACTACTAGCCACAGGAGTGATTCTTGGCCCATCTAGGACCTTTCCTCAAAATCCATTTTCCCCTCCTACTTCTGTTTCTTCCTGGCACAAATATCGTCACCTCTCATGAGCTCTTGCCTACAGTCCTTATCACTCAGCTTATGCCTTGTATCCAGGTGCTAGGCATTCCATGATGTGTGGCTCAACCCACAGAGCCCTAGAAGTACCTATTAATGGTAGGAGTAGTTTGCTCTATGGCACCTCTTATTTTTAAAAATGCTATAGGAAATTCTGAGGGCGAAAGTTATTTCCCAAGTACAGAGTTCAGAGCTAGATTCCTGAAAGAGACAGCATTTGAGATGGCCTTTAAAATATGGGCAAGAACATGTACAACCTCTGTCAAATTGCTTACCATCTCAGGGAAGGGAACAGGAAGGAGGGAAGGATAGAGCTTTGAACTCAAAACTTGGGGAAAAAAAGTATTCAAAATATATACATATGTGTACATGTACATATGTGTGTATACATACATGTGCGTGTACATATACATATAGGCAAGAATTCCAAAGGAAAAGATGGGGATGAATGACATCCAAGAATAGGAAAAAGCCTGCGCAAAGGCACTGGGGAATGAGTGTGATGAATGGTTCCAGAGCAGAGAGCTACACATTTTAGCTGGAGCATAGAGTTCATGTAGGAAAATAATATAAGATTAAGCTCATACAGAAGGCCTAGAATGCCAGGTAGAAAAAATGTATACTTTAATCAAAAAGCATCAAAGAAAAACCTTTCTGAACAATGGAGTAATATGATCAAATAATAAATCTTCCTATATCTTAGGTCGTAGGATTACAAGGTTGTAGATTTAGTGAAGGGACCCTGAAGGCCGCTACCTCCCATCCCCTGATTTTACATGAGGAAACAATCCTGGAGAAGTTAAGTGATTAGCCCATAATCTCAAAACTAGTTGGGTAGCAACCTCATATGGGGCTTAAAAAGTGCTGAAGGGGTCTCAAGTAGAAAAAGTTTAAGAAGTCCTGGTCTAGAGTAGAATTTGAATTCAAGACTTCCTGACTCTAAGCCCAACACACTCTAACCACTGTATCAGTACCTACCTCTGTTCTAACCATGTAACTCCCCAGATTTGAAACCTTTAGGGGCTTTATATGGCTTCTAGTATAAAAAGTAGACTTCTCAAGCTTGCATTTAAGGTCCTATATAATTAAGGACTTGATCACTAATTCGGGTATTAGAGGAAAGATTCTATTCATGTATGGGTGGGCCTAAAAGAACTTAAGGATCCTTCCCTTTCTGTCATTCTATGATAAACTTTTTCTAGTAAGAGCAACGAGCTAGCTGAGTTTAAAGTCGGGGGTGGAGGGGAAGAAGCAATAATAAAGTAAATGGAAAAAAATAGAAGATAATTGATTGAATAGCAGTGATATAAATGAAATTGCAAAAAGTAAAGCAAAAATCTGAGCGGAGGGCATTTGGGAATTGTAAATGTAACTGTATAAGGAACCAGTGAAATAAAAGTGGGAAATGACGATGCTAACTTATAGAATACGCGAGGTATTAAGGCAGCCTGGTTTTATAGTGGCTAGAATGCTGGACTTGGAGTCAAGAAGCTGTATCACCGTGAGCAAATCACTTAACCACTCTCAGCCTCAGTTTCCTCATACGTAAAATGGGGAGGATAATGATAGTACCTTCTTCATAATTGAAATAACATAAAGTCCTTCATAAACTTTAAAGTGCTATACAAATGCTAGCCATTATTATTATCATGTTCAGGTCTAAAGAATGTTCAGACCCCATCAGCTTGCATAGCATCCCCATGCCAAGGACCCTAGGGAACTTCTTTGGGGAAAATTATGATTATGGGTGAGAAAAGTTCCTTGGAGAGACTAGAGTATGCATGGACATTCTGTAACTGACTCCAGTTGACCTTCTGTGTCATTGGGAGGAAACTTTTTATATTGGTTTTGCACAGCCAGTACTGTTGGGTTCTGAGTAAGTTCCAGGGTCTGGGTAAGTTCCAGTCATCTCTTGGCTACATCTGTATGGAAGGTAACTCATTTGCTCATGGCATCAGGTTCAAAGAGTAGAATCTCTGATCTGGGTTGGGAACAAAAGTTATAGTAATCTACAAGTTGGATGCCATGGATTTTGTAGCCAGAGTAGCATCAATACTAAAGGAATAAGGAGGGATCTTCAGGAATAATGCTTGGGATCAGTGGAAGGACTTCTCTATCAGCATCGCTACCTTTGGATATGAATTTGGTGGAACTAATGCTATGGAGAAATTGACCAAAGTTATGAATCTAATCCCTCCCCCCTCCATCTTGGAGACCAAGATGAGGGGAGAGGGAACTGTGGCCAAGGTATCAAGACTTAATTGAAGGAACTAACAATGTTTAATCTTGAGAAGTAAATACTGGGGAGCACATGACAACTGTCTCCAAGTATTTGAAAGACTGTCATATGGAAGTGGGAACAGATTTGTTCTATTTGTCCAGCGTGCAAAAGTTGGAACTCTAAATGTGACAAGGATCAAGAAATGTTTGTATGCTTGCTCTTGCTATGTTTTGAAGTGAATTTTTCTTTATAAAAGCTAACAATATTAGGTGGTTATATGGAACAGAATGCTAGTCTCTAGCCCAATAAAAATGAGGGCACACAGCCACTGGGAATTCAAGTTAATGAGAGTAGAGGAAAAACTACCCTCCTCCAGGTTCTCTCGACTCCTGACGGGAGATATAATCCCACCAGACATAGAGAGTGAACAAGAGAACACACACTACATGATTACTGCATGTATGTATGTAATGAAGTACGAGGAAGCGGTCTCCACTAACCTCTCCCCATTTTTCTCAGAGGAAGAAACAAGTGAACTAAAGGGAAAAAAAATTATTTTGAACCTGTAGCTCTATGTGTGATTATCTCTACTATGACACCAATTTATCCCATCTCCCCACCCTCCCTCACCCCCCACATGAAGAATTTTACCATTTAAGGTCTTGCTTAACTTGGGACAGGTTCACAAGTTTATACTGATATCCCTTCACTTCTTAGGCAGTCCAAGAATCATAGACCCATAAAGGGTTGGGAGGGACCTCATTTAGTACATGCAGGTACTACTACTGTGGCATGGTAGATCCTGTACTGGGACTGGAATCAGAAAAACCTGAGTTCAAATCCGGTTTCAGATCCTTACCAGCTGCCTGACCTTGAACAAGTCACTTAACCTGTTTGCTACAGTTTCCTCATCTGTAAAATGGGGATAAAAACAAGAACCTAACTCCCAGGGTTGTTAGAAGAATCAAATGAGAGAATATTTGTAAAACTGCCTAAGTGCCTTACACATTCTAAGTGCTATGTAAATGTTAGGTATTCTTATTATTCAAAAACAGTCTTAAAATGGTCAGGAATTTTTATTCAAATTGATTAAACCACTAAGGGTACTTACCTAAGGACTTTGCAAGGAATAAAAGGAAAGACTCTCCTCAGGATACCAGGCTCCTTCACAAACCTTGAACAATATCAGAGGAAATGCCCTGATGAGAAAAGTATGCCTTCATGAAGAAACTGAATGAACACATAAGATGTGCCAGAAAATTCTGATGAATTCCCATCAACAAGATGCTGCATAAAAAAGCTCTTCTTTGTGGTACCAATCCTTGTATTTAATACGCTAGTAAGCCCAGTTTTCTCTTGCCTTTGGAGCCCACATATATCTGTTTAGTGGACATAAGTCACCCCGAAGTAGTAGCTATTTCTAGCTTTATGACAGAATGGAAGACAGATACTTGGGACAACGATGATTTCTTGCTCTGGTAGCAACCATATAAAATTTTAATCGAGGGAAAAAAAATGAAATGGAGACCAGCCTTCTAAATTTAACATAAATGGAACAATAAACAGTCATGAAGGAAATTTTGATGATACAATAACTTTTATTAGCTTGATGTGCTGACTGGGAAAAGAAATAACACGCATTTTTAAAAAGTGACTTTTAAGGAAGAAGAATTTGTTTGCATAAAATATGATTACTTACCCTCATTAATGTTTATTTGAATTTATTGCACTATAACTGAAGCCAAGTATATGAACCACAGCAGGAAAAGGAAATTTTGAATTGCAAAATAAACCTAAGGTGTGACTAGTGATCACATCAGCATCCATTGCTGATGAGTCAAAATTTAGGCAGTTAAAATTCTGCTGATTTTCACAGGAAGGAAAACTCTGATGAGACTAAACCTTATAAAAGTGAAATGACTACAATACATATAACCCATACCAAAACCCACAATTTCAGAAGATTTTGGAATTAAGTATCACCTAAATGGAGTGGCCAAGTAAACACATTTATTGATATTGGCTGAATTTGGCACCAGCAATCCATTCGGTTTCCTAGACTTAGTCACTGAGAGATGGAAATAATAGAGTAACCATATAAAGACTTGCCAATCACAGTCAAAGAGATTCCCTTTGTAAGCATGAAAACAGCAACAGGACTTCTATCTGCTTCCTTAATTACCATGAAACTTCTATTAATAACAGTACTACATGCATTCATATTTGTAGTGTTTTTGTGCTTTATAGAGAGCCTTCACAACTATTTCCTCATTCAAGTCACATAACTCTCTAAGTTGGATAAGGTAGGTATTATCATTTTCATTTCACAGATGAGATAGCTAAGACTCAGGGAGGTTAAGTAAATTTTTCAATGGTCTTCCTGCTAGTTAGTGGGGGGAAAGTAGCCTAGAACATGGTTTTTCCGATTACTAATGGAAGTTAGAAGTGCATTTCCTATAACAACCTGCTGTCTTTACTATGAACCAAGTAGCTGTCCTACAAGAATTTGTTGATAATGATAAACGCAAAAATTTAATCTGGGGGGGGGGGAAGAGGGGCAGGTTAGTGCAATGGGAAGAGTGCTGAATTTAGAGTCAAAAGACCCATATTCCATCTGTGCTATCTACCGCTACCTGCATGGGGCTCTGGTTCCTAATATATAAAAGAAAGTTGGATTAGACTTCCTCTATGGTTCTCTCCATTTCCAAATATACTCTAATCCCATTCCTACTGTACCTCCCACACTGGAGGAGATAAACTATTTACTACTAGAGTGAATTTTAGGGTAGACCTACTTAACCTGGTTAAGGGCAAGTAGGTCAAATATTCCTCATCTCCTTAGCCCAAAACTCTACCCTTGATAGTCAGACAGGACCAAGAATTGGTCAGCTACATCACCATAAAGTGTGGCTCCTTTATTCTACCTTTCTCAAGGACTAGTGATCAGATCAACATTATAAACCTCAGCAGCTTTTCTGTGATTCTGAACTATCGTCCACTTAGGCCAAAGCTCTGTCCCTTGATCACCACTCCCTGCTTCCTAATACCTATCTGTGTGTCAGCCTCAATCCCTCCTGTGTCCCTATAAACTCTCTTTTCTCTAATCGCCTATTGTGCCTTTTGGAATCCCTATACTGTTATTAACAAACTACCTCTCAACATTAGACCTATACTTGCACCCAGAAAATGTTTAGCATGTGTTTGGTAATTTATTTTGAGGTAGACAAGTGGTTTCCCCATAAAAGAATATGTCTCCTTGAGAGCTAGTATTGCTTCATTATATCTTTGCACCACCACAACCTAGCATAGGGCCTAGCACATAGTTGATATTTAATAAATGATTACTGAAATTGTTAAAATGTGGGGCAGCTAAGTGATGAAGTGAATAGAGCACCAGCCCTGGAGTAAGGAAGACCTGAGTTCAAATCCGGCCTCAGACACTTAACATTAGTTTTATGACCTTGGGCAAGTCACTTAACCCCAACTGCCTTGCCTTCCCCCCTCCAAAAAGACAAAAAAAAAAAAGAAATTGTTTAAATTCCTCAAGCACAGTATATATATATATATATATATATATATATATATATATATATACACACACACACACACACACACACACACACACACACATATATAGATCTTTTGCTTTTGTTTTTTGCTCCCAGTGCCAATTTTAATGCCATGTACCTATCTGGTACTTAATATTTGTTGATATTTGTTGACAAATGGAAGGAGAGGAAAATAAATCCAGCTTCACAGTTAGGCCTAGGGCTATTGGTCCAGGGAGTCCCCTTTGTTCTTCCATATAATGTGGTCTATTCATTTATAGCAAACACTTGGAATTCAATAAAAATCAACTCATCTTTTTTCTGGAAATAAAGCCCATCATAAAACAGTAAGCAGCAAATAAGCAAATTTACAGAGAGCAGGAAATTCCTCAAGGGTAAGTGATTCAGTTCACTAGGCATCAGTGAGAGCATAGGAAAAAGAGAAGTGATCAACACACCAGGTCTCAGTGAGGCAGAAAATTCTGTATGGGAAGATAATTCAGTAAGCAGGTCAGTTGGAGTCAATAGGTTCCAGCTGCTCATGGCTATAATCAGTTTGTGGGCTACAGCATCCTTCCCTCACAAACAACTAGCCATTCACCTACTGTATGTTCACATCTCCCAGGCCCTCTCCTCTTCACAAGATTCCAAAGTGCCTTGGATTCCTTTTGAGAGATTTCTGCCTCCCATTATCCTTCAGTCCATTCTTCTAACTAGGAAAAACCATTTCCCATCACCATCCCTGCTAATGAGGGGCTACAATTAGCATTAGATTACTTTAGGAATGAGTGGATAAAAGGGCAAAATTTGGAATATGCTTCCACCAAATCAAAGCAATTATCTGGATAACATTTCTAATGCATATTTGTCTTAAACTACATTGATCATTTCTTTAATTCTTTATTATCTTTATTATCCTTTGGCTATGGAAATAGCTTCAATAAATAATTTCGTACTTCTATGGAAATCTGGTAGCTATGAGGCATACTGACTGGGTAGAGTGCTGGGTCTGTAGTCAGGAAGCCCTCCGTTCAAATCTAGCCTCAGATACTTATAAGCTCTGTGACCCTAGGCAAGTCACTTAACTCCTATTTGCATCAAATTCCTCATCTGTAAAATGAGGATAATAAGAGCACCTGTCTCTCAGGCTTGTCGTAACAATCAAATGAGATAATAATTGTAAAGCACAGTACCTGGCCTATAATAAGTGCTATATGAAGGTGAGCTAACTCTCATGTCATTTCCTCCTTTGAATTACAAGCAAATAGCCACACCACTGATGGTATTCTTCCCGCCATGATTAAAACAGTTCCACACAAGGAAATTTTTTTTTTGTTTTTTAATCACAAACAATCGAAACAGCATGAAATCTGAGAAAGATGTCTACATCTCTCATTTTTCACATTTCCTGTGGTGTGTCAAGATGAGAGGGAAAGAATTGAAAATATTTCACTTCCACATTATTTCCCTAAGCCCCCTTGTCATCTAGACCTTGCTTTCCCAATCTTCTAAGCCATAGGTAGCTCCCACTGGATCCTGAGACAGATTGCAGCATGGCATTCCTGGCCATAAGCGATAAATGTCCGTGATATCAAGCACCCCCCTTGCTGCTTTGGGGATGAAACATCCCACCTCTTTCTTGAAGATTTAAGAAAAGTAGCTGCTAAAACATTTCTCTAGCTAACAAGAAATCTATGCAGCATTTTATTCCTGGGCATTTCAGAGGTCCCCTCTGAGTGATCCAGACAATGCATTTTAATTTACATTTACAAGTTTCATTTTTTAATAGAATGAACTGTGCATACCAATCCAGTTCACAATATGAAACTAAAAGCCCTTGATACAGCTCATCTATTGAAATGTTTTAACTCTTAATCCAGAACAAATAAAACAAAATAAACACAGCAGGGCTCTTATTTTTCTCTTCCAATATGCAGTAAGCTGTTTGGCTACAGATTTAGGAAAGAAGGGACTGGGGAGTGGAGGAGAAGAAGAAAGAGGAGTAAGAAGTAGATATGGGGTTCATTAATTATGGTGCATTTCAATGTCAATCTTCAAATCAGCCAGGATTCACTGAGTGCCTACTATGTGCAAGGTACATCTTCATGCTTTTGCCAACTAACTGCAAAGAAAGCTATTGCAATTACCTCTGATTTGAGTTAACATTTTTGCTGTGTTTTGTTGTGTTTAAACCACTGAAGCTAGAAATGGGGTTCTCAGATTCAGTTGAAAACACTGTGAGAAAGAGAATGGACCTTTTTCTATTTCTTTTTGTTTAAACCTATCAAATGTAGGTTTTATAGAGCCATTGGGAACTTGTTCATCAATACAAATTCTAACAAAAACACATCTCAGGCTTGGGCTTTCATTTCCTGCCTGTATTAAAGAGGAAGGAGAACTTCAAGGTTGAAAAATATGGCAGCTTCCCAACCCCTATGCACCAGCTGGCTGTCTTCAGTGCTAGCCCAATGACCTCTCTTCATAACTCAGGGCACCTGGGAAAACTTTGGAGGCTCCCTCCCTGCTGGCAGGGATTTTGAACAGGCAGTATTTTAAGTGTCCAGTGCTTTTAGCCAATAGACTACTTCCTCCAGATCTTAAAAGCAGTTCTAACAGAGACTAGCTATCTCTATTAGAAACTTAATAGGGTGGGCAGGTCACCCTCTCAGGAGACAGGTTTTCAGTAAGATCAGACATTAAATGTGAATACCTGCAAGTTTGGGGGATAAAAGACATCTTTTCGATCCCCTCTTTGTTGAGTTTTCAGGGGTGTCTGTGACTGTGAAGGAGAGAGCTGTGTGGATCTGCAAAAAGAAAATAATAAATAGTGTTGCTTGTTGCCACATCATTAGGTTAAAAGAAAAGGAGCTGTGTATGGGAAGTTAGAAGGCAGAGAAAATGAATGGTCCCGGAATGAATTCACTCTTTCCTTTCAGTTATCTAAACCCTGTTTACCCTTCAGGGAAACAATATCAAGTAGTATCTCCCTCCTGAAGTCTTTTCAATTCATCCTATCCATCTCCTTCTCTCTTCTTTGAGTTTCTATACCTATTTCCAACCTTGTCTGTTGTTCATGCATCCTACGCACCAACAAATCTGGACCACTTACCAATCCTCTGACATGTCCTGTGTTTTCCCGCCTCCATGACCTTCTTTACACTATTTCAGCTACTTGCCATGCTTTCCCTGCCCCTTCACCCATCTATCTGCCTGCTGAAACTCTCTGTCTTCACTTCAAATGCCACCTGCACCAATAAGAGTTTACTGATGCTCCTAATTGGAAGTGACGTCTCCCTCTGAATTCTCTTAGCACTTGTTATCACACTCTTCTTTGAACTACATTCACATACTTGTCTAATGTCCCATACTAGACTATAAGATGCTTGAAGGCAAGGCTACACCTTCTATTCTCAATGGACTAGTATAATGCCTTTCACGTACTAAGTCTCAATAACTCTTTCTTGAGAGAATGATTGGATTTAAAGTCTGTCATATCGTCTGGTACTTTATTATTTCTTACCTGTTTGTTCTGTCTTCTGGCATGTATCATGCACTCCCAAAGGGCAAGAAACATACTTTGGGCCATTTCTAAATCCACCACATTGCTGAGAATATAGATTCTCAATAAATCCTGAGTAATTCCTTGATTGATACCATGAGTAGGGAGTATACATGTTTAGTAATTTAATTTTTTTTTAATTTTATCCAGGTATGGTGGTTCTGCACACCTATACCTCCAGGTAATAGGGAAGATGGGGAAGGCATATTTCTTGAGTTTAGGAGTTTTTAGCCACAGTGGGCAATACTGAGAGAGTGTTGACACCAAGTTCAGCATTAATAAGGTGAACCTCCAGAGGCAGAGAATAACCAGAGTTCCTAATTACAAGAAGAAGCAGAAATAGAGTACAGCTAGTGAAAGCACCTGTGCTAATCAATAATGGGATTGGGCCTGTAATTAACCCTTGCATGCCCAGTCTGGAAACCAAGAGAAAGATGGAGAGACGAAGTCTTAAAAAAAAAGTCTCAGAAATTCTAGATGTCTTCTTTCATTGAATTTAATAATTTGGTCTGAAATCTTGGTACTATACAATCTGACTTAAAGTCATACTGTACAGACTTTTCTTCAAAATCACAAAGTTCTTTTTTCTCTCTTAAAGACTCATTTCCACCCAAAGATATCGATAGTTTGGTACAAACTGGTCCCCCACTCACACAAATATCCACAATATGAAATCATAGTATCACAAATTTAGAGCCAGAAAGAGCCTTAAATTGCATCTATCTGGTCCAGGGGTTTTTGACCTGCAATCTGTTAAGTTTTTAAATATTTTAATAATGATTTCAATGCAATTGGTTTCTTTTATAATCCTATTGATTTCATTTTATTCGCTTAAAAATACTATTCTGAGAAAGGGTCCATAGTCTTCATCAGCCTGCTAATTGGACCCATGACACAAAAAAAGGTTAAAAAAAAACCTTTCTAATCCAAACTGTTTATTTTACAGATGAGAAAACTGGTGCCCAGAGAAGTTAAGAGATTTATCCCAAAACATACAGGTTGCTACTATCTGTGGCAAATCAGGTGTGCCTAGGATGGGAACCCCTGTCCTCTGGTGCTAAATCCAGCATTATTCTGTTACACCATTCAGCCTCCAACTTAACTTTATATTCCTCTCAGCAAGTCACCGTTCAAAAGTGCAGAAAACTTTCCTTGGGAAAAAAGAAAAGAAACACCTATCAAATGGGGAAGATGAGAGCTCTAAAAGTTTTACCATAGGGTGTGTGGTTACAGATGAGGGAAGAGAGAAGTAATGCATTGAAATCCACCAAACGAGTTGATGAAAACCCTGCAATATGCTATAATCAGAGAGAAGAAAAGCTCTGATCTAAAGACATGCCCCACCAGTACACCAAGGGAACTGTGGGTGTAAAATTCCTGAGTGTTTAAACACCATCTGCCATGATATTAAAAATGCAGTTCAAGGCATAAAAGGAAGCATAACAAATTAAAGAAACTTTTGAGCAGGAGTGTCCTGAAATTCATGCTTTTAAAGTATCAAAATAAGCTCTTGTAAGATGAGAGCTATCATTCTGAAGAGATATAGATTGTGCTGCTAGAGAAGGAGGCCAAGCTTCATGACCCCAATGTTCCCTCCATAACTATATATTCAAACATTCCCAGATGTGAATAAATGAACAAATGAATGAAAAGAATATTTATTAAATACTGTTCTAGGCACTGGCGCTACAAATGCAAAAGTAAGACAGAACCCTGCCTTCACAGAGCATATATTCTAGGTGGGGGTGGGGAGGGGGAGATCATACTTAGAGGGGAGTTTCAGCACACCAGCAAACATTTTTTAAGTGCTTACTATATGCTAAGCACTGTGCTCAGGGCTGAGCATACATACAAAGGTGAAAATAGTTTCTGCCCTCAAAGAGCACAAATTCTAATGGTGAAGGTGACATGTAAGATATATACAAGATATATACAGAGTAGATAGAAGGTGATCCCAGAGGGGAAGGCTCTAACAAATGGGGAGACAAGGAAAGGCCTTTTGCAGAAAGCCAGATTTGAACAGAGTATTGATCCAGAGAAGAGAGTTTTGTCTGGGGAGTTACAGAAGTGGTGAATAGAACCAAAAGACAGGTTATCATCATGGCCTTTTCCAGGAATAATGTTAGTATTGATTTGATTACTGTTTGCAGAGTAAGAAGTAGAAACAGAGAAGGCAGGAGGGGAGAAAGATCACAGCAACATGCCTGGTAAATAGATGTGAAATCTTATTTAGGGGCCATTAACTATAGTGAGGGGCAACTAGGTGGTTCAGTGACTAAAGCACTAGGCTTCGAATCAGGAAAACATGTTCATGAGTTCAAATCCATACCCAGACACTTACACATTGTGTCACTCAGGGCAAGTCACTTAACCCTATTTGCTTCAGTTTCCTCATCTGTAAAATGAGTCAGAGAAGGAAATAGCTAGCCACTCCTGTATCTTTGCCAAGAAAACCCCAAATACAGTCATGAAGAGTCAGACAAGACTTAAACAACTGAACAAAAAAAAATCCATAGTGAGAAAAATGAGGTTTTAACTCACTCAGAACAGTTCAGATACAATGGAGTTCCAGTGATGAATAGATTGACTATCCCAGGTAGATGGACAGTATCTCTAGTCTGAAGGGTTCTGTTTCAAAGGAGGAAAGGGAAACATCAGCAGGGCAGATGTCAAGAAGTCCATGAAAGAAAGTTGTGGGGATGGGGGGGGGGGGGGGGCGCCTAGGTAGAGCAGTGAATAGAACACTGGCCCTGGAGTTCAGAGAACCTGAGTTCAAATCCCAACTCAGACACTTAACATAAAAACTAGCAATGTGACCTTGGGCAAGTCACTTAACCCCAATTGCCCTCCAAAAAAATTTTTTTTTTAAAGAAAATTGTGGGGCCAATATTCACCCACTCTCCCACCTATTCAGTCCCAGGGATGATTCCTATGTTTATTCAAGTCTCTAAACAGTCAAGTTTATACAACTGAACCTACCAGTACTGTCTCAAAGGCAGTAGGAGCTGCCCATTCAAGAATATTAATATCTTAATATCTACTCAATCTAGTGCATGTGGCCTAATGGCATTCCAAAGAAACTGCCTCAAGAGAAGAGTAGAAAGACATTCCTGGAAAAATACAATGTGTCTGATGTCTTCTCACTAGAAGCTGTGGGATGATTGATTTTAGACATATGCAATATAACTTGTGGGGTGCTGGGAAAACTCCAAGGCTCTCCAAAATGCTTTCTTCATATGTTCCATGATTCTTGAACATTCTTCTTGAAATGTCCTTCTTTGATTTAATTAAAATGTAAATAACCAGGGTCACTCATTGGCACAGTAGATAGAGCACTAGGCTTAGAGTCAGGAGGACCTGAGTTCAAATTCAGTCATATTTATGAGCTATGTGACCATAAGCAAGTATGATCATTAGCAAGTCATTTAACTGCTACCTCAGTTTCCTCAACTGTAAAACTGTACAATAATAGCACAGAACTGACAGGGTTGTCGTGATAACATTTGTAAAGCACTTAGCATAGTACCTGGAACAAAGCAGGCACTTAATAAAGGTTTGCTCCCTAAGTCTTCCCTAATACCACCCTAATGGAGATAACACATTAAACCAGTTGACAAACATTTATTAAGCATATACTATTGTACCAGTAAGCACCCCAGCGTCCCCAGGGTGGCTGCCAACACAGGTTCTTAGATCTGCTTTGTTAAAGGAAAGCAACTCAAAATGGGTTAACAAGCTTACTTTAATCAGTCAAACATATATCGTTTACCTAGTTCAGGGGGAAAAGGTCAGCGCCCTGAAATTCAGAGTATACAGACAGAATTATCAAGACAGAAAAACAGATCAAGTAGACAGGTTTGCAAACTGTCCAACCATTACATCCATACCAAATCAACATCTGGGTTTTTCAAAGCCGGGGGGCTCTCAACAACGGCTTCCCAGAGTCTCATCTGATCAAATCACAGAACACTTCTCAAAGTGAGCCCCAAAGCAAAGCCTCACATCAGGGATTATATAGCCTTCTCCTGGGTCAGAGAATGTAACCACCCTCTTGACCCACCGCCCAATCACACAGCATCAAGGTGTGGGTATTCCTAAAAACCAAGCCTCCTGCCACAGGCTCCATGTGACCACATTCAGCCTACTAGGAGGCAGAGTATATTTTCAAATCAAGGAAGGTTCTCAGAGTTTCTTAAGCCAATCAAAGGGCCTAGGGGCAGGGAATATCTTTAAATTTGCATTTCCATTACAACTATGTACAAGGCAGTGCAGGATATTGGAGAGAAAACCATCCTCAGAATCTGGAAGAACCAGGTTCAGGTCTTGATTTTGACACATACTGGCTGTGTGAACTTAGTGCACCAAGGCAACTCTCTAAAAATATAAACTATGGAAGGATTGCCAATCTACATTAATAGATGTTGTTTCTTCCTCAAGAGTTCCTTCCATCAATGAAATCGTAGATCTGGATCGAGTCCCCGCAAAATGTGTAAAGCATGGTACGAGTCTCTGGAAATACAAAGTCAAAAACAAAATAGTTCCTCTCCTCCAAGAAAAGAACAGGGTGGGCTACAGCAGAGAATAACATGTAAACAGACAAATGTATAAGAGGGTGCTCCAATACTCCAGAAGATCTGTGATCTTGTTGGTTTGAGCATTCAATGAAAATCCCAAGCCCCTCCTTGCACATCCTATGTGACTCTCATTCATGTCCTCCTATAAGTAAGTTCAGCACAGGAACTTCACAGGGGAGCAGGGTTCAAGTTCCCTTAACATTCCACAGATACAAAAAGAAGATGCTGAACTGCCTAGCAGTTATCCCTTTCTTTTCCAGTGTGACCAGTCCAACTTCTTTCTAGTCATATAGTAGTAGTCTAACATCCTTTATGTTTCTGCTCCTGCATAATTCCTTATTTGTAACATGTTGCAGAGACCCACTATTTACCTTCCCCTTGCCTTTTGGGGAATGTATAGGCAAGAGAAAATTCTATGCAAAGTAATTTCAGAGGGAAAGAGAACACTAATGAAACTTCAGGGGGAAATGGTGCCTAAGCTAAGCCTTGAATGAAGCTTGAGATTCTAAGAGTTAGAAGTGAGGAAAGAGAGTACTCCTGATATGAGGTACAGCCTGTGCAAAGGTACAGAAGTGGGAAGTGGCATGTTCAGAGAGCAACAAATACTGCATTTTGGCTAGAATGTAGAATGTGAGAGGGGAAGGAATGCTTAAAAATCAATATAGAAAAACCTACTCTTCTTCCTCTTGGCCTTTTAGTGTTAGCAGCCCATAAGGTTCTGTTCTTTTTTCTCCTTATACTCTGTCCCTTGAAATTCTTATCATAACCCATGGATTAAATTATCAGTCATAATTATCAATGCAATTATCAATATTCAATTATGCAAATGACTCCAAAAATCTATCCCTATAGCCCAGCCCTTCCTCTGAACCATAGTCCTACATTTCCAACATCCTGGTAGCTAGCTCCACCAGGATGTCCCATCAGTACTTCAAACTCAACATGTCCAAAGCAGAACTTATCACCTTAACTCCTAAACCTTGATTCTACTCTTGATGCATCACTATCCTCCCAATCTTCTCCTAATCAAAACCTCCAAGATTACATTTGATCTTCCCTTACTGCTACCTACCACATCCAATCAATTTTCAAGTATCTGTGGATTCTTCCTCCACCCTATCTTTTGCCTCCCTCCCCTCCCTATTCACCTGCATCACCCTAGTTAGGTGCCTCATCACCTCTCAATAGGATTATTGGATTTGCCTCTTTACTAGGCTCCCTGATCCCAGGCTATCACTCATACAGGTGCCAAAATACATCTGACAATATCATTCCCCTCCTTGAGAGGCAGTGTTGTAGAGTGAAAGGCATTGCAGTTCATCAGATGCTTTTTGGAAAGTCAAAACACTTGTATTTGATTCCCAACTCTATGAATACTTAGGTACAAAAATTGGGGCATGTGACTTCAGCTCTCTTCAGTCTCTTTATCTGTAAAATAAATGCTTTGGACAGAACGATCTCTAAGGTACTTCTCAGGCCTAAAGCTCCATGACCTATGATTTAAATTTAAAACTTTGTAATGGGAATGGGAATTTGAAGATCTTTCCTGCCCCTTAATAGGCCTAATGTAATCACATGGAGCCCATGGGGGAAAGAGTTTGCTGAAAGGGTGGAACAGGAAGGGTGGAGCAGGAGAGAGAGCCAGAACAGCTGGGAGCAAAGCAGAGTGCACGCTAAGCAGCTAGGTGAGTAAGACAGGGGCATTTTTGCTTAAGGTAGTCTGTTTTATTTTGAAGGCCTGACCAAGGGAAGGCTTGGGAATGTTGATGCTTGCTGCATTGGTTATGTGTACCAACTTCTTGGTTGCTATGATGGATTTGGCTTTCTGGTTTGGGGATTTGGCTGTCTGGTGTATGAATAAATGTTTTGGTTCTGTCTTCCATGTGGAGAGTCTGTTACATTTTGTGATTCACAACTACATCAGCATATTCATAGCCTCTGTGGCACTGGGAATATCACATTAGTGTTATAAACTTATACATGTAACCTGGAAGATCCAGGCACCTCAGATTCAGTGGAAAATCCTGGAGCCTGTGTTATATTTCAGTAAGTCAAACAACATTTATTAAGTACCTACAAAGTGCCAGGCATGGTTCTAAGAGCTGGGAAATTCAAAGACAAAAGACAATCTCTGCTCTCAAAGAGTTAGTAGACAAATGGTAGTTGACAGAAAGCTGGCCTCCAAGCCAGGAAGACCTGGGTTCAAGACCTGCCTCTGACATATTACTGACTATCTTACTCTGAGGAAGTCAAGTGGCCTCTCAGTGTGGTACTAAGCAACCCTCAAAAACTATTGCAGAATATTAATTTGTAGAAGGAACACTAGCCGGCATTGGTACAAGGAATTTCCTCACATGGGAGTCCTCATATCAATGAAATCACAGATCCAGGCCCTTATAAGAGAGTAAAGAATATTTTGAGGCTGTCTATGGATGTTTGTGGATAAGTTATGAAGGATTTTAAATAAGGCTAAAGCTTAGCATTAGCATTGCAAAAAATCAAATAAATTTTTCCCCCCTCAAGGCTGTAATTTGACAACAATTTTCTATTGTAAATTCTATTTCCAGGTCAGACAAGTTGATTCAAGCATACTCTGTGGCACCATAAGTGTAAGTGTCATTTCATCACTTGTGGCTGTGACATTGTTGAACTGCCATTGCACATTGCATATTGTATGCTAGAGTGACTGGCCACAATGTCTACTCAGATATTGGAGAATGAATGCTTAAGGGTAGGACTTGATCAGGTCTTATCAAGGACTGTTAATGCATAACAACTGAATATAAAAATGATGATATTGTAGGGATTTTACACAAACTGTGGTTCTTTGGAGAAGATAGAAAGTGTCAGGGAAATCATACAGGAAAGAAGGCCAGGCAGTCATAGCACTAGATGAACTTCCATAAATTGTGGGCATTTCTAGATCTCTAGGAACTTTGAAAAAATTTTCACCAGACATAGATTCTAATTATTTACAAAATTTTATGCCTGTGGTCCTCTCCCTCCCCTCACTCCTCCCTGTTATTGCCATGCCATCCTTAGTTAATTGAGGACACATGCAAGGCCTACGCCTGAGCCCTCCTTCAGGGTAAGTGAAGGCTACACAAGGAGGTAAGAGGTGAAAGACATACTTAAAATTAATTACTAAGTCCTATACTAAATGGAAATTAGTATATAATTTTAAAGTCCTTCTAGAGAGAGCAAAATGAACCAAAGATGAGAAAAAAAAGGCCTACTGAGTGAAGAACACCACTCTTAGGCATTAATTTTCCAGTTCCAATGCCCTTCTCAATAATTGATGATATGAGGCCATACCCTCCTCAGAGACTAAAACTGGCAAGGACTTAGCAGGGGTTGGGGAGGAAGTAGGAAGATGAGGAGAGGCCTTTTTACTCAACTAGTACAGTAACAAGGAACTCCATGTGGAAAGGTGCAGTGTTTTTCAGGGAGGTATTCTTATGCATACTGAATTGGATCCTTTCAGTCTTGAATAGACCATGCCAAGAAAGTGATGAAGGAGCAACAGAGGACTAATGATAAGAAATGGAGAAAATTGACAAAAACTGCACAGGATCTGCCTTTATCATGGACTCCTTGAAGATAAAAAAGCTAATTTCTAATGGCACTTCAATGGTTACTGATCAGATGCTAAGTAGTCAGTTTGGTGGGACTGAAAGCATAGATGGAAGCTAGGTGAAGTTACTTGCTACTTCCAATATGAAGGGAAAGAAGCCTCTAACATTGTGTGATATTAAGGGATCCAGTTGTAGAAAGCATTAACCAAAGGGTAGTATCTGTGGAGCTCATGGAACAGACTATACTGTCCCTAATGATCATGAGATGGATACAGTATGGCACATCGGGATGCAATTAGTATTACATGCATGCCCAAGATAGTCCCTTGGTCTTTTAGTGTTGATAAAGTTGGTCAGGGAAATAAAAGTAAAATGACAGATACAAAAGAAGGATAGAATATCTAAAGTTGGCTTTGTATACCTTCAAGATATCTCCTCAGGCACTGGCCTTAGATACCAAAAGAGATGCATTTTCAGATCAAATACTGAAAGACTGACCAGTGGATGGAGCCATTTCTCCTAGAAGAGAAAAGGGTTTGGGACCAGAAGGCAAAGTGATTTGAAAACAGCACATCTGTGGTGTGATTTCAGGAAGAATTCAAAACATGGATCTTAAACAGGTCTACAATGCATAACATCCACATTAGAGTTGCATGCAGTAAACTAGATATCTGTCATAGGTAAAAACATAGGATCACATTTTTAGGGTAGCATACTGCCAGACAAATACATGGACACCATGCTAATTTGTAACACTAAACAACATATTCAGGGTACATGCAATGGATAAAGTATACATGTTAAAATGAAGTACATAACATCACGTGTTACAGTTATATGTTGTTGTTAAGTCATTTCAGTCATCTTCAACTCTCTGTGACCCTATTTGGGGTTTTCTTGGCAAAGATTTGCCATTTATTTCTCCAGCTCATTTTTACAGATGAGGAACTAAGACAAACAGAGATAAGTGACTTGCCCGGGGTCACAAAGTGTCTGAAGCTGAATTTGGACTCAGGTCCTCAGGACTCTAGGGCCGATACTCTATACACTTCACTACCTTGATTCTTGAAGTTATATACAAAGGCAATATTACAGATTCTTCACCAGTGAGCAGTATCTAACAATACTGATTCACTCATGACCCATGAAATATTGTATATGGTAGCCTAGACTGGGTAGACTTCACTTCTGTAATGGCCTACCTATGCATCCTCAATATCCTTATTAATCTATTAACATATATTCCCAATCCTAAACCAATGGATTACCACCCAGTCTGTATGTCACTTTCTCTAGACCCTCTTAAATTAGGTTATATAGGTACCCTTGGTTCCCTTGAGACCTCCAAAACTGACTTGACCAAGATTATATAACTAGTAAGTATCTGGGGCAGGATTCAAACTCCAAGTCCATCATGCCACACACTATGCAACCTTGCCTGCTCTATAGGACTCTATGACAATGTCACTCATCAATAGCTCTTTCCTAAGGTTCCAAGGGGCTTCCATCTCTGAAAGGGAAGATTCCTGAGATTGTTCTTAGAAAAACAGAAAATCACTGAAATGGACTGTGTCCATTGATCTTTGGAAATATTCCAAACCCTGACTCAGGCAGTGAAATAAAACCAGGTCTTAGGCTAAGTTTCTTCCTCAGATAGTCCCTCCACTCCTCAAGCACTGAAGAATCCCTGGGACTGAACATCTTTGGCTCCACCCTTGAGATGGTGGCTAAGTGCCTCTTCAATGCTTCATAGTCACTGAAGTATAGGATTCTTCGAGTTCATGTAGCAAGGACCCAGGAAAAGTCAAGTCATGTCCCTCACCCTACTGCCCATCTCCATTTCCCAATGTTGGTCCAGTGGATTTCAATTCCCGGAAAAACTATGCTGGACTCCTCTCAAGTGTACCCAGCCTGGATGCAGAGGTTGTGTCAGGAAGCAGAGGTTCAGTTGAAGGTTCCTTTTCCACAGAGAGGAAAAGAGAATGGTGGTGCCCACTGGCCAGGGCAAATCTAGCAGCACCATCTATTGGGCAGTCTCCACTAACTGAGTTCAAGTTCCAGAACCAGGAGACAGATTCCACATGAAGGAAACAGACAGCTTTATGCCAGATCCAGGGAGAATACCTGGACCCTAAGGGCTGCAGCAGATCTTAAGGCATTGACATGAGGATTTACCCAAGCTTCTTTGAGTTTTGCCAGGAGTTGCTTATTTCCTCACTGGTGTAGGAGACTTTGTACACTTTATTTTTGCGGAGTGGATGTTGTTCTGGAGCCAAGCAGGATTTCCTGGTTCACATATATTTCAACCTACAAAGACATGTTTAGCACTTGGTCACAGTTATAATAGTTATATTTTTGACATGTCACTGCTACATCAGTCAATCAAGAAATATTTAGCAAGTGCTGATATTTCAGATATTGTGCTAAGAGATACAAAGGCAAAAGTGCTTTTGTTTTTTCATTTTCATTTACCTCAAGGAGCTTACATTCTAATGGGGGAGAGTGCATGTACATATATAAAGGTGTATACAAAGCAAATAAAATAAGCAAAATATTATGGGGGAGGCACTAGCAACTGGGGGATCAGAAAAGGCTTCATGTAGAAGCTAAGCTTTGATGAAAATTAGGAACTCTAAGAGCAGAAGTAAAGAAAGATATATTCTAGGAATGATGACAGCTGGTTCAATGTCAGAGTGAGTGTCATGAGTGAAGAACAGAGAGAAGGCCAGTTTGACTGAAATGCAGAAAACAGAAAGGGGCTGGAAAGGTAAGTTGGAACCAGGCTAAGAATAGCTTTGAAATCCAAAGAAGTTTATACTTTATTGTAGGAGCAAATAGGAATTTCTGGGGTTCGTTTAATAGGCGAATGACCTAGTCAGACTTGTGCTCTGGAAAAATCATTTTGGTAGCTACATAGGAAAGAGGTTGAAGAGGGGAGAGATTGAGGCAAATTGAAAACCAGGTAAGAGATGATAAGGATGTTAACTCGAAGAGTGGCCATATGATGGGTGGATAAGAGAGATGTTATAAGGGAGAATGAATAAGACTTGGTGGTGTTTGGGGCTAGGGAGAGTGAATAACTGAGAATGACTCCAAGGTTGTAAACCTGGGAATGGTCATGGACTTGACAGAAATGAGGAAATTTGGAAGGGCGATAGATCTGTGGGAAAAGTTAATGAGTTTTTCTTTGGACATGTTGAGTTTGAGGTGCCTATAGGGCAGCTATTAGGGACCAAAGTTCTGGTGAGAGGCTGTATCAGCAATGCCATATTCACAATGCCTATAGAGATTACAAATATGCTGATATAATTATCCATCAC
>NW_027187358.1:19243388-19263423 GCF_028583685.1 Petaurus breviceps papuanus
CAAAACCAGAAAGTGAAAGCCATCAGAGTAGTTATGACATTGGCACACGTAGATAAAGTAGAAAGCACCCACATTTTCAAGCCCTCAAAACAGAACAGGCTACCTCAGGCAAAGGTCCTCCTCTCCCCACTCACAGCAACCACCCAGCATCCTGGAAGAGCGCTCCCAGCAGCTCCGGCCCCTGGCAGTCCTCAGCAGGAGTCCTAACTCAAAAAAAAAAAAAAGGCAACCGCCACCAACTGCCAACCACAGGACCGTTAGCTCGGCTTTTTTTTTTTTTCTTGCTCTGCTATGTCAGCACGTCCATGGGGCATGGGAGATCTTTAAATCCCATAACCCTTACAGAGGCTAGGGTAGATTAGATCAATCTTGGAGTCATCTACATAGAAATTATAATTAAATCCATGGGAACTTATGAGATTGCTAAGAGTGTAGAAAGAAAGAAGAGACCCAGGGCAAAGTTTTGGGTGAATAGCCTTAGCTAGTTGGTAACCTGTGGATGACAATGTAGCAAAGAAGACTGAGAAGGCACAGACAGGTGGTAGGAGAACTAAACCAAGAGAAAATAGTGTCACTAAAACCCAGAGGAGAGAGTGTCCAGAAACCGAGCATGGTCAGCAGTGTCAAATGCTGCAGAGAGGAAAAGGATGAGGACTGAGAAAAAGACCACGAGATTTGGCAATAAAGAGATCCGTAATAACTCTGGAGAGAGCAGTCTTGGTTGAATGATTAGGTGAAGATTTGGGACACAAAGGGCTAAGAAGTGATTGAGAGGAAAGGAAGTAAAGGTAAGGAGAGTAGACAGCTTTTTCTAGGAGTTGGGACTGTGAAAGGGAAGAGAGATATAGGATGATAACATAAGGAAAGCTTTCTATTTTATGTAAATTGATCAGAATACAGATATTTTATTTCATTCCAAACAGATATTTGCTGAGTAGATACTATTTGCAAGAGACCATTCTCAATATCTAATGGGAAAGAACTCCAAGATATAGTTCCTATCCCTGAAAGCTTAGAATCTAATCAAGTAAACAATACATACACATTGAAAGCAAAATGCTATTAGCATTTTTTATCTGATCTATGATTTCATCATCATAGAAACTCCTGATGAAGAATTTCCTCTACCAAGGTAAATCAGAACTTTCTCTACATATAGTCTTGGAGAGTATATCATTTACTAATTCACCACATGACTTTGAGCAAGTCCTTTCACTTTTCTAGATCTCCATTTCCTCAAATAGAGTGAGGACATCAGATAGATGACCATGAATCTCACAGTTAGAAAGGACTTTTAATGTCCCTTCCAATTCTAATATTCCATGAGTCTTTAATTAAATGACCAATTGAACATTTGGTGACATTTCTTTTCATTTAAGTATGAAGATCTTTAAGTATGAAATCAAATTTTCTGATTAAGAATGCTTCAAAGATTTAACATGTTCTAAAAGAACTGATTCTTTTGCAGACATAAACACACAAAAGAAACAGCAAGGGGGTCACTAAATAGCTTGGTCTTTGTGATCTATGTGGTCTGGGGGATTCATCCCAGATGCACTGAATGTAAAGACAAGAAACTCTAAAATGGAAGTGGATAAAGGGAGGCAGAAGCCATGAGGAAGCAGGTGGATCTATCCACCCACTGGCTGCTGAGATTGTGGAGAAACACAATAGTTTAAGTGGCATCCTCTGTCCTCAGCACCAATAAAGAGGTGGGAAAATTAACAATGTTTATTGGAGAGTTGTAGAAAATGCCCTCTAGGGGCGGGTAGGTGGCTCAGTGAGTAAAGCACCACCCCTGAGTCAGGAGGACCCAAGTTCGGTTCCAGTCTCAGACACTTAACACCCACACAAAAAAACTAGCTGTGTAACCTTGGATAAGTTACTTAACCCCAATTGCCCTCCAAAAGGAAAAAAAAATGCCCTCCAGTGTACAAGTCCATGTGGCTGCAGATGTAGTCAGATTACTGTAATACCTGATGGACAATGGGGAGGAACTGAACTGTTATATTCTGCTAACTCTTGGTGTCGCCTTCCCTTTCTGCTTGATTGTCTATCGACTAGCATTTGTTGGCAATTTGCTTATTCTGTTTTTGATCTAAGGTGTTCCTGTATACTGGCTACACATATATATTTACATACCTATATATGTATATGTGTATATATATGCATGTGTGTGTATATATGTATATATACATATATATTCAACAATTACATGCATTTCTGTATATGGCTTAATTGCATTATTGAGAGTGCAAAGGGCATGGTTGGAGGAGTAAGTCAGTCATTAAGTGTACTAGCTGGAAGCTCCCAATTATATGGGTGGGAGGATTACACATTTCCTGCAGACTTACCAAGCTAGTGTTTAGTTTTATTAAAGATTCTATAATTCTCACAAACAGAAACCTAAACCTAAATTCAGGCATTCACTTTGATTTTCCATAGAAGAATGAGGAGACTTGAACCTCCATGCTACTGAGGGAATGGGGCTAAGGCTAAGTTTCTTTTTTAACTCTGACCCAAGAAAAAGACAAGATGAAAGGCAGGGAGAAGAGTGACTAGAAGGGAAAGTCTTGCCTCCAAGCTAGTGGAATAGGAACAGATAGCAATGGTCTGTGGTGATTTCAACCCTGCTCCTCTCTTGTTAGAAGGGGAAACGTAGAGGAGAGCCCAGACTCCTCACGATCAACAGTGACACCTAGTGTTACAAAGTTAATTTTTTCAGTAAAGGATAGGTGCTCTTTCAGAAAGCCGTTATTTCAGTGGCAACTTGTAAAAGTTGCAGACTGCTAGAGGACTGCTAAGAGAACCATTGTATTTAAATTCAAGTTACTCCTAGCTAGCAGGTAGCCATTGGCAGTACCTGCTAGAAGAAGAAAGATTTCTCTCTTCTTAAAGAGGACAGTGGAAAGTTAGCTGTGAGAAAATTACCTGCTGTGAGAAAATTAGTCACAATGGGGTTTCACATTGGAGCCAGAAGATGCCCTACATGGTTCAGATCTCTCTGCTTCAAGCATGTGGGAATAACACCTTTCTAACTAATAAGAACAGAAGAATCACAAACTAAAAGATGGGAAGGTCCTCAGAGGACATCTAGCCTTATGCCTACGCAAAATCATGATGCCTGCCTACAAAATCCCTAAAAAGATCACCAAGCCTTTGCTTCCCTCCAGGCAACCCATTGCATTTTGTGGACAGCTTTAATTGTTAGGAAGCTGTTCTATATGTTATGAGCTCAAAATCTGATTCCTTTAAAACGTCTACCCAGTGGGATAAGTCCTGCTCCTCAAGACCAAGCAGAACAATCCTAACCCATCTTGCACATGGAAAAACCTTTAAATATTTGTCATGTTCAGCCCAAGCCTCCACTTCTCCAGGTTAAATAACTCTCATTACTTTAAGAAATATCCATATGCCACTGTTTCTACTCCCTTCACCATAATGGTTACCCTTCTCTATAAATACTCCCACTTGTCAATGTCCCTCCTAAAATACGGTTCCCAGTACTGGATATGAGAACCTAGATGTCATCTGATCAGGAAGATTACAATAGGCCCATCACCTTCCTATTTCTGGATACTATACTTCTTTTGATGCAGAAGAAAATCACTTTGATTTTTTGGCTATCATATCACACAGCTGATTTGTATCAGGCTTCCTGTTCACCAGGTCCCTTAGGTCTTTGTTTATATTAACTGCTTTCTAACTATATGTCCCCCATTCTGTGATTGTAGAGTTGATTTTGCTACTCCAAGTATAAAATTTTAAACTTCTCCCTATTCAGTTTTATTTTGTTATCTTTAGCCCATGACTCCAACCTTTATAGATGCTGATTTTGTCATTCAGTTTGATATTTCTCCAAGCTTTGTCTCCTCTGAACATGTGACAAGTGTGCCATCTGTGATTTCATCTAAGTCATTGATGAAAATATTCAAAAGATCATAGACTTCGAGCTGGGACACCAGCCTTCTAGCCAAGCATCTTCATTATACAGATAAAAGGAACTGTGGCCAAGAGAAACTAGGTAACTTTCCCAAAAATCACATGGAGTGTAAACAGTTACCTAAAATATATGCCTTTTCAATTACTGAAGGATAACCAAGGTGACCCACCCTCAGAGCTTACCAGACTGACCATCTTTGCAATGTGCCTTTTCCTTTTATTCAAATTTTACACACACATAGGATTAGAGTTCAACTCTACAATCAACGCCCCAACTTAAAATAATTGTCAAGGTGCTATGCCTTGACACCTTACCTAGGTAAAAACACTTCTCTTATGGAATCCGTTGATATAGGTTTTAGACTAAGGATGAAAAGGTCTTCGGTGAATTTAGATGTCTTTGAAAACCACCGGATGGACTGAAGTCACATTACTGAGGAAGTATGTTCATACTGATTGAGGGAATTTGACCATACTTTTACGTTCTCCATAAAATAGCAAGCCCTTTCAAAACAGAGAGATTTGAGTGTCTGACAGCAGAGGAGAGGGAGCCAAGCTCCTAAGACGGGGCTTGGGCAGAGAATAGAAGAACCTCAGCTTTGATCTTGGTCTCCCTCACCCCCTTGCCCAGAGAAGGACCTTTTGATTTCCAGAAGACTAGAGGATTTGAACTTTTCATTCTCATCTTAGCATTCCTAGAATGGTTGATCACAGTGTCAGCATTAGCAAGGTAGACTTTAAGATTCTACAAAGGGGAACAAAAGAATAGCTGCCCTCCACCTAAGAGGAACATCTTGAGGACTCAACTGAAAGGACTTTTCTGGGAGCTGTGAATCACACCATTTTGCACCATATGCTCTAGGCTTGAACACCCTTATCTCTGGGCTCTGCATGTACTGGTGAAAGAATACATCACAGATGTATGGGGTGGGGATGGGGAGATGTTCTGTACCAATTATGCCATACAAAATACCCATTTATAAGAGATAACTCTAGCTGATAAATTGACATTACCTGATAATTGTGGGAGGAATCAAAATGGTTGGGATTCCTACTTCTAGTCCCTTAGGTTTAACCCTACATCCCTCTGGTGACTCAAACTACTAGTTTGAGTGGAGGTTGGGAAAGGAGGTCTAGAACATATGCTTCAGATAATATATATATATATATATATATATATATATATATATATAGTAGCTTTAACTCTCATACTATATGTATGTGCTAGATGGCACAGTTTATAGAGCTCTGTGATAGTAAGGGAATATAAAGATTCCCCTGTATTGGCTTGGTTTTCAAATTGATTGTGTTAAAACCCAGAGCTTGTTAATCCCACCTGTGGGATGGACTTGTTGACGTGAAAAGAGAGTCCTGAACTGGGAGGAGCTGGTGATGTAGATTTGGAGAGACACAAGAGAGAGGCAGAAGAATTTTTTGGAAGCAGCACCCTCGTGGAGACTCCTACTGTGGCAAAAAGCCCAGGGGTCAAGTGATTGAGGGGCGACATGACCAGGCAAAGGAAGCAAAGCAAACAGAACACTCCAACATTAGAATCCTATTTTGGGGACAAAAAGGAGCAAAGTATGGAATAGGAGGAAGACAGTGAAGTCAGAACTCCTGCACCAAAAGCTTCAAAGGAAAATATGATCTGGTTACAGGCCATAGAGGACCTTAAGAAGCAGATAAGAGAAGTGAAGGAAAAATTGGGAAGATAAATGAGAACGATGCAAGAAAATTATGAAATGAGAGTCAACATCCTGACTGAGGAAAATTATACCTTAAAAAACAGACTGACTCAATTGGCAAAAGAGGCTCAAAAAGGCAATGAGGAGAAAAATGCCTTAAAAAGCCAAATTTGCCAGATGGAAAAAGAATCTCAAAAGCTCAATCATTCCCTCACATTTAGAATGGAGCAAAGGGAAGCTAGTGACTTTGAGAGAAATAAAGATGATGTTAAACAGATCCAAACAAATGAAAGAATAGAAGGCAATGTGAAATATCTCATTGGAAAAACCACTGACCTGGAAAATAGATCCAGGAGAGATAATTTAAAAATTATTGGACTACCTGAAAGCTATGATCAAAGAAATCATCCTCCAAGAAATTCTCAAGGAAAATTGCCCGGATGTTTTAGAACCAGAAGGCACAATAGCAGTTGAAAGAATCCACCAATCACCTCCTGAAAAAGATCCCAAAAAGAAAACTCCTAGGAATATTATAGCCAGGTTCTAGAATTCTCAGATTAAGGAGAGAATATTATGAGCATCCAGAAAGAAACAATTTGAATATTGTGGAAACACAATCAGGATAACACAGGATCTGGCAGCTTCTACACTGAGGTATCGAAGGGCCTGGAATATGATATTCTGGAGGGCAGAGGAGCTGGGATTAAAACCAAAAATCACCCATCCAGCAAAACTGAGTATCATGTTTCAGGGGGAAATATGGTCATTCAGTGGAATAGAGGACTTTCAAGCATTCTTGCTGAAAAAAACAGAGTTGAATAGAAAATTTGACATTCAGATACAAGAAGCAAGAGAAGCATGAGAAGGTAAACAGGGAAAAGAAATCATAAGCCACTTATCAACATTGAACTATTAACATCACTACATGGAAAAATTATAATTGTAACTGATGAAACTTTTCTCAGTATGAAAATAGTTGAAGGGAATAGAAATATATATATATATATAGGAGGGTATATGGGCATATGAATACATATGTGAATATGTGTATTTGTGATTACAGGTGTACATAGATAGAGGGCACAGGACCAATTTAATAGGAAGGGATGATACTTAAAAGGTGAAATTAAGAGGTGAGAGAGGAATATAATGAGAGGAGATGGAGAGAGACAGAATGGGGTAAACTATCTCATATAGAAGAGGCAAGGGGAAATGGTTACAATGGAGGGGAAGAATAGGAAGGCAAAAGGGAATGGGTCAACCTTATTCTCATTGAATTTGGCTCGGGGAGGGAATGACATACACACTAAACAAGGTATCTCACCCTACAGGAGAGTAGGGGGGAAGGGGATGAGAAGGAGGATGATGGAAGGAAGGGTAGGCTGGAAGGAAGGGAAGTTGGAAGCATCCACTTTTGAAAAGGGACAGGATCAAAGTAGAGAATAGAACAAGTGGGTGGTGGGATAGGAGGGAGGGAAATATAGTCAGTCTTTTACAATATATCTACTATGTTAATGTTTTGCATTAGCTACACTTGTACAACCTATACTGAACTGCTTATCTTCTCAGTAAGGGTGGGTGACAAGGTGAGGAAGGGAATGAATCTGGAATTTAAAGTTTTAAAATAAAATGTTTAAAATTATATATATATACACTATTATTAATACTATTTTACATGTAATTGGGAAATAAGATATACAGGCACTGGGGCATAGAGATCCACCATGCCCTACTGGAAAAGTTTAAGGGGGTATGGGAGAAGATATGGGAGGGAGCAGATTGGAGGAGGGGATATCCTGTGGGATTGCTATTTTGGGGTGGTGGGTAGGGGAAAACCGGGGAGAAAATTTGTAACTCAAAGTCTGGTGGAAATTAATGACATAAATCAGAAGTTAATAAAGCATTTGAAAAATGAAAAAAAAAAAAGATGTCACAAAGGTGAAATCAACAGGCTTTGGCAACAACTTAAAGAGAGTAAGAGATACTATAGAATCAAAGATGACAGATGACAGTGTAGGTTGGGAGCATGAGAGACTGGGAGGCTGGTGGTAATAGGGAAGTTAGTGGTGAAAGAGAGAGTTTTAGGGGAAAGATAATGAGTTTAGAATTGGACATGTTGCATTTAAGATGTCTACTGGACATCCAGTTTGATATGTCTAAGTAGCAGTTTAGCTGAAAGTGAAACCAATGTAAATTAATAGTTTTATCTTTTTAGTTATTGCTGTATCATAAACAAGGGCTAACCAGCAATAATAGAGATGTTTACCCCAAATTACACATGCCAAAACAACACCTTAGCAACAAGTCTGAGATCATAAGGAGGCACAGGAAAGAGATCTTCCCCAACTCTGGTTCAGCCTGTTCTGATTTTTTAACTTGTCCCAAATGTTCTCAAAGATAGGAGATTGAAGAGATAAAGGTATGGTGCACATCCTCTGAGGTTTACTCTCCCAAACCCCCCACTATAACTGTCAAGTAGGGTCCCCAAAGTACAGCTACATCTCTCTCTCTCAGAGTTCTAGGAGTAACCGCAAAAGGTTACATCAGTTTTTCTAATTCATGAGCTGATATATATATATATATATATATATATATATATATATATAATTTAATATCTGATATATTCCCTTCATGTCATTCAGTCACTTGCCATCTCTACAATATCAATTTGACTAAGTTATCTTGCCATTATCAATTGTCAGTTGATTTCTCGATTAACCCATTGCTTACTCCCCAAATATCAGTCAACTAGCTAACATTTCCTTAATATCATTGATAACTAATCAATATTAATTAACTCTTAGATAAGGATATTTACTTAAAGCAATACACAAAATACAAAAACCTCCCAAACTGGGAGCAAATTCTCCTTTACCATCTCAGGTCCTGGAGCTTAAACTTAAAGTGGTCATTACAAACATTTTCCCTACCAAGGTCATTTCTGGGTGGGACCTACCCAAAAGGCAAGCGATTCTATAGCTTGTAGGGTTTGGTGACTCAGTGGTTAGGCTGATCCACATGATGCTGGGTCCCACAAGTTGTTCCTCCAGAACAGGCTCTCCTGAAAAAATACTATTAATTTTTTTTTAATTTTAAGCTCCACTTTTAGAGCTGCTTATAAATTCTACTGTAGACTACAGTTTCTCACTCTCTCCTGGTGGTTCTTCAGACCTTTCAATGTTTGTTACTATGACTTGGTCTGATCCATCTCCAATATTCAGTCACCTTAGATCTGGGGAAAAAAATAAACACAGATAAAAGAAGCAAAGTGTCATGCATCCACAGCAATGTGGCAGCACAGGTAGGAGGGAAAGACAGCTGAAGCAGCTACTGCACCACCCCACCCAAAGACTTACCCTTTCTTTTTTTTTTCTTTTTTGCTTTTTGGAGGGCAGTTGGGGTTAAGCAACTTGCCCAAGGTCACACAGCTAGTTTTTTGTGTTAATTAAATCTGAGGCCATATTTGAACTCAGGTCCTCCTGACTCCAGGGCCAGTGATCTATTCACAGCACCCTTTCTTACTCCCTCTAAAAGGGTGGCAGGGGGGGTGGGGGTGGAGGGAGAGTGGAGGGAGAAAAGGAGAGAGAGAGATAGAGACAGAAAGACCAAGATAGAAAGAGACAGAAAAGGAGAGAAAGATGGAGAAGGGGGGATGAAAGGGAGGGAGGGGAAGAGGGAGAGAGGGAAAGAAAAGAGGGAGAGAGGGAAGGAGAGACAGAAAAAGGAGAGAAGAGTATATAGGGGAAAAGAGATTTTATTTGTTCAAGCCTTTTGCATGCACATTTAGCTCATCATCTAGGTAGAATGCATTTCATCACCACACAGTTAACCTACAGGAAACAGTCATCACATAGATGCCTATGCATGCTCTGAAGCAGAAAACAGGACTTTCTATTTCTCTGACTTGGAAACAGGCTTACCAAGACTGCATGTGAATATGCAAAGGAAAGAGAACAATGCACATGTTCCATGTACCCTCATTGATGGGGAAAAAAGCACCAGTTCTAGTATGGAACTTTTTCTCCAAATATTTTTTATTAAGGCTCACAGTGCTACACTGCAGCAGAGAACTCCTTTCTCTGTATATGTACAAAATATAGATTATGTATATGATAACATGTCTGTCACAAACCTGATTGATTCATTTATGCTATGCTATCTTCAGAGTATATTGAAACATCAATATTTTTGATCCCAATAAAGTAATAAATTGGACTGTATTTAAATTTAAAAATGATTGCTCTGTTCATTGATGCATTCTAATTCATTCATAGACTTGTTTTGATACTATAGATGCTCAAATTATTTCTTTTTTTCCCTCAAGAATTGTATACCTAAAGCAGACATAGGGAAACAATTATCAGATATATTTCTCTAAAAATTGAGAATTCTTGCAGCATTGAAACCTGGACTACCATTGCCCCATTACTCACAAATGGCAGGAAGGCAGGTTAAAAAAAAAACATACAAGGGGGAAAAAATCCATGCATAAATACAGTATTGTATCAATTTTGTAGTAGGCAATGCCTAAACTATAGGGGATTCTAATAGCTCAAATGCTGTGTCATTCTCCTTTTGACATCAGTATATTTGAGACTTCTCTTGTTTTTTTTTTCGAAAGGCATAATACTTGATGATATTGCTTAAAATCAGCCTGGGACTAGAGACAAAAATGTAGACGCAGTTATACAAGCGTGAACAGGGAAAGCAGTGAAACTAATAGGATCAAGTAAAGTAATAGCAAAATCCCAGAGACTGAAAAAGGAGACAAGGCAGAATCAGCAGCACAACTGTTGGGTAAATGAGCTAGAAGGACTATTACTGGAGGGAAAGGAATAATTATTCATACAAATACATTATCTGGAACATGGGGTTAATTGTTAGTACCAGCATGGCACTGTGCATGAGGTCAGAACAATAAGATCACATGCTGGCCCCTTCCATATTCCAAGTTTTTCCATAACAATTCCTGTGGTTTCACCAGAAGGGATTTCTAAGGTCCAATTTCAAATCTGAGATCAAATTTGGAATGAGATTCCAAACACCATCCAAATGTAGCCTACCCAGTTGGAAACTCTAGAGTACCTTAGATTTGGCCAACAGGACATATCTTTCCTCATTCTGACTGCTAGAAGTTAAATAAATCTTAGTACCTCCCTCCTGATGCTAATGGCCAAATATATTCAAAGTGAGAAGTGAGAAAGCCATGCTGGGAGAAAAGATTTGGAAGAGCTAAGAAGCCACAGGATATAAAAGCAGCATCTTCTCCCTCCCCTGTAATTCCAAATAATAAAATGGTACGATGGAGTACTTCTGCCCAGTAATGTGGGCAAATTCCCACTGAACAGAGCAGCAGACTTGCCAGGGATCCGCGGAGTTCTACATGACATTGCCAAGACAGCGTTGATTTAGGAGTAAGAGGGCAACAAAGTCAGCCAGTACTGCTTCCTTTGCCCTGCCTCCGTCCTGAGAAATGCAGTTTATACTATGGGCCACTGCCCAAATGTCCTTTAGCTTAGTCCAACTCTGACATCCACACAATTGATTCTAGTGAAGAAGGAAAGGGAAATCAAAATAGAACAACATGGATATGTAAGAAACTCACACGACTTTGATTTGTTTTTGTTTTACTCTTGCCTTTTGTTTTTACACTTTTCCCCTTAACTCCTCTACCTATTGAAGGCTTTCACGTAACAAAGGAAAACAATTAAGGAGAGCCAGTCACACCATCCATGGCATCCATATTCTCTAACCTTCTACCAAGAGGAGAAAGGTATGCTTTCCTATCAGTTCTCTAGGACTGGGATGGTTCATTACAAGTCATCTGAATTCAACTGCCTTTTACGTTTTACACTATTGCGGCCATTGCTGTGATAGTAATGGCAATTAAAGATTCCCCTGTATTGGCTTGGTTTTCAAATTGATTGTGTTAAAACCCTGTAATGGGAATGCAAATTTGGAAGATCTTCCCTGCCCCTAGGCTAAAGTGCACCAGAAGCCTGGGGAGGGAGGCTTGTTTTTCAGTAGATACTTCTTGATTGGCCAGTGAGTCAATAAGGTTGTTACATTCTCTGAGCCAGGAGAAGGCTATATAAGCCCTGATGTGTAGCTTTGTTTTGGGACTCACTTTGAGAAGTGTTCTGTGATTTGATCTGAATTCTGGGAAGCCGTTGTTGAGAGTCCCCCGGCTTTGAAAAACCCAGAATGTGGAAACCCAGATGTTGACTGGGTATGGATGTAATGGTTGGACAGTTTGGAAATCTGTCTACTTGATGTTTCTGTCTTGATAATTATGTCTGTATACTTTGAGGTTCAGGGTGCTGACCTTTTCTCCTGAACAAGGTAAACGATATATGTCTGACTGATTAAAGTAAGCTTGTTAACCCATTTTGAGTTGCTTTCCTTTAACAAAGCAGATCCAAGAACCTGTGGTAGCTGCAAACCCTGAGGACGCTTGGGGTGCTTGCTGCTACAAACCCAGAGCTTGTTAATCCCACCTGTGGGATGGGCTTGTTGATGTGAAAAGAAAGTCCTGAACTGGGAGGAGCTGGTGATGTAGATTTGGAGAGACACTAGAGAGAGGCGGAAGATCTTTTTGGAAGCAGCACCTCGTGGAGAGAGAGAGACTAAGAGAATTGCTGGTGGCCGCTTTGAATTGCCCTGGACTTTTGAGACCTGCCCCCTGAGCTGCCAAGGACTGAGGAGACATGGCTGTTTTGCTGGTACTTTGTTTGTCTGTTTTGATGTTGTTTTGCCAGATTTGTCCACTGGTGAAAGACAGTCCTTTTGTTGAAGAAGTCCTGGAACCTGGCATTTGGTTAAGAAGCCCTGAGACTGTCTTGCAGACAGAGAGTGAATACTGTCCACTGGTGAGGGACAGTACTGTTGTTGCAGGGGTCTGGAGACTGTCCTGCAGACAGAGTGAATACTGTCCACTGGTGAAGGACAGTGCTGTTGTTGCAGGGGTCTGGGAACCTTTCTGTTGGTTCAGAAGCCCTGAAGAAGGATTTTCTTGTTGTATGTTTACAGAAATCCTGGGAGAGGGCTTTGCTAATGTGTTCAGGGGTTCTAGGACTGTTCTACAGACAGAGGATAAATTCATGAAGGGACTGGCAATGTATCTTGTGGCTTTGCTAAGCCTTGTCTCCCCAGGAACTAAGATTGCTGAGAACTTGCCTCGTGTCAAGATGAAGAAAGACCTCCATTTGGGTATTAAGTGCTGTGTTTAAACTTGATGTAACTCTGGGGTAGATTCAATTGTGATCCAGGGGGTGGGGAACTTTTTAATGTAATGTAATACCAAGGAAAGGCAACTTCCCAGGTTCAAAATACCAGCATAGGTGCTCTCTATTTTATTCAGTGACAAACCAAGAACAGAGAAGATCAAAACATGACATCATTCAAAATACAGCATTTACTAAGTGTGATTAAATAATCTCCAAGTACTACCCCACCCCAGGATCTTCCAATCATTCAATCAATTACAAAGTCCCTGTTCTAAATACTACTCCACCCCTAGGCTATACCTTAATTAAGTCCACCACAAAACCCCTCTTCTCAAATGGAGATTAGTTTCCAAACATAGGTAAAGTACCTTCATTTGTCAATCACAGAGCACAATAAGGTCAAAAGTTCCCCACCCCTGGATCACAATTGAATCTACCCCAGAGTTACATCAAGTTTAAACACAGCACTTAATACCCAAATGGAGGTCTTTCTTCATCTTGACACGAGGCAAGTTCTCAGCAATCTTAGTTCCTGGGGAGACAAGGCTTAGCAAAGCCACAAGATACATTGCCAGTCCCTTCATGAATTTATCCTCTGTCTGTAGAACAGTCCTAGAACCCCTGAACACATTAGCAAAGCCCTCTCCCAGGATTTCTGTAAACATACAACAAGAAAATCCTTCTTCAGGGCTTCTGAACCAACAGAAAGGTTCCCAGACCCCTGCAACAACAGCACTGTCCTTCACCAGTGGACAGTATTCACTCTGTCTGCAGGACAGTCTCCAGACCCCTGCAACAACAGTACTGTCCCTCACCAGTGGACAGTATTCACTCTCTGTCTGCAAGACAGTCTCAGGGCTTCTTAACCAAATGCCAGGTTCCAGGACTTCTTCAACAAAAGGACTGTCTTTCACCAGTGGACAAATCTGGCAAAACAACATCAAAACAGACAAACAAAGTACCAGCAAAACAGCCATGTCTCCTCAGTCCTTGGCAGCTCAGGGGGCAGGTCTCAAAAGTCCAGGGCAATTCAAAGCGGCCACCAGCAATTCTCTTAGTCTCTCTCTCTCCACGAGGTGCTGCTTCCAAAAAGATCTTCCGCCTCTCTCTAGTGTCTCTCCAAATCTACATCACCAGCTCCTCCCAGTTCAGGACTTTCTTTTCACATCAACAAGCCCATCCCACAGGTGGGATTAACAAGCTCTGGGTTTTAACACAATCAATTTGAAAACCAAGCCAATACAGGGGAATCTTTAATTGCCATTACTATCACAATTGCCCAACTTAGATTTTAAAAGACACGTTTGGAACATGAAAACAAGGACAGGGAACTAAAGCTGAATATAGATGCAGAGCCATAAAAATAGCTAGAGCAGCACTAACTCTCAAAATGAACGGAGGTAGCAATGAATTAATTCTAAGGATAACAAAATGGGATTTTTGAGATTTGTTGAGAGCAAGAACAAATTTTTTTAAAAGGAGAGTATTGCTGTTCCAGGTGGATGAGACTAAGATAATAGGTAACAGTGAGAAGGCAGAATTATCCAATTCTCATTTTTCTTATGTTTTTTTCCTGCAATGAGCATTATCCTTAGGTGGAAGGAATAGAACAAATTGCTAAAAGGCAATTGAAGTATGAGATAACTTACCTGAAGAGAAAATAAGAAAGCACCTAGTTGTCATCAATGAGTTCAAGTCACCTAGGCCTAGATGGCCTAAACCTAATGGCATAGAAAAGACAGTATGGTAGCTGGTTTGATGTCAGTGATCTTTCAAAATTATGGAGAATTAGAAAGGTGTCAAATGATCAGAAAAGACCAAATGTCTCAGTTTTGAAGAAAGAGAAGAGGTTAGAATATGCAAATGACTGGTCAGTAAACTTGACTTTGACTCCTAAACAAAGTAGAGAAGGTTGTTAAGAGATTGTTTGTCAGCATTTAAAACAAGAAGGTAGGAAAGAGCAGATTGGAGGAAAGGCTATCCTGTGGGACTGCTATTTTGGGGTGGTGGGTAGGGGAAAAATGGGGAAAAAATTTGTAACATTAAAAAAAAGAAGAAGAAAAAAAACAAGAAGGTGCTAACTAATCTCCAAGACCTCCCAATTATTACTAATAACTAAATATGATTCTAGAGAAGAGTGAAACCCAAGCTAAGAAGAAAGATTTGAATGCCTTGGAAAGCGGCAGGGTATCAAAAGCAGCATCACTATGAGTTAGTATGGTTTCATGAAGAATAAGTTATTCCAGAATAATCTTATTTCTTTTTTTACATAGTCTGGTAGATAAAGAAGACACTAAAGACATAGTATACTTAGATTTCAGCAAAGCATTTCACCGAGGTTGTTATGCTATTTTTGTAGACAAGTTAGATAGATGTGGGCTGGATCATAGCACATTTAAGTAGATTTGAAACTGATTAAATAACCAGATCCAAAGAAGAGTTATTAAAGCATTTATATCAGTTTGGTAGGAAAACTCCAGCACAATGTCCCAAGATCCACCTTTTACTCTATGCTGTTTAATTTTTATCAATAAGTTGAATGGAGCTGTAGAATATATAATTTTTCAAATTTACAGATGCTTTGCAGCTAATACCACTTTTCCCAAATATATGTCATATGATATAATTCTTCCAGACATATGTCACATTGCATAGTTCTTTACAGATAGATATCATATTACATAGTCAAGATTTTGAAACACATCAGAAGACTAGAATGATGGGCTATTTGAAAAAGATTAAATTAGTAGGGGAGGGGAAACATGTAATTATACATTTGGGTTCAAAAACTCAATTTCACAAGTACAGAGTGGGATTGAATGACTAGACAACAGTTACTACAAAAAAAGAGTGGTGAAGAACCTTAATATCATGCCTTACACCTCAAAATGAATTTTGGAGTGGCAAAACCAACAAAAAGACAAAAACAATTAAAGTGAAAAGGATTTTCCAGTCCAAGCCAACTCAGAAGGTTGTCTGTCTTAGACAGGTCTTAGAAAAGGTCTGTGTCACTGGAAGAGTGGAGCGCACTCCGTTGCAGGTCACATCCCAGCAAGCCAGAAGCAGGTCTTGGGGGTTACTGAATCAAAAGCCACAGCTTCCAAAGGTCTCAGCCAACAGACTGTAAGATGGTTGGACAACTGGCTAGAAGATTACAGGAAACCTTTTGCTAGAGGGAGGTACGGGACTCTGTTACATTGTTCATATGCATTTCTAAGTCACAGTCCCAGGAAGAGGAACACTAGCATCCTAGAGGAAGTAGCTTGCAGGGGATCCTGGGACCCCGGTCTCAGTAAGTGGAAACTGATGACTTCATGAGACATCAATAGATAGACTTTCAAGCATTCCTGATGAAAAGATGAAATTTTGACTTTCAAATAAGACTCAAGAGGAACATAAAACGGTAAACAGGAAAGGAAACGATAAGTTATTCAATAAAGTTAAACTGTTTACATTCCTACACAGGAAGATGATGCTTGTAACTCCTAAGAACTTTATAATTATTAGGGCAGTTAGAAGAGAGAGGGCACAGGTGTAAGTTGATGGGATGGTATCTCTTAAAAAGGGGTGAGAAAAAGGAATGGTTATGATTGGATTATATATTTTTAAAAATTAAGGAATGAGAAAGGGGAGCACTGGAAGAAGAAGAGAGAGGTAGGATAAGGTAAATTATCTGACACAAAAGAGCTCTTGCAGTGGAGAGGAAGATAGGGGATGTCAGACAATTCCTGAACCTTACTCTCACTGGAATTGGCTGAAAGGGAGAGTAATATACACATTCAGTTGGATATAGAATCTATATTGCTCTACAGGGAAGTAGAAGGGGAAAAGCACAAGAGAAAGAAGGGCAGATTGGGGAAGGTGGTAATCAGAAGCAAAACAATTTTGAAGAGAGACAGTAGCAAGTTTCTAAGATAAAGACCTCATTTCTCAAATATATAGAGAACTGAGTCAAATTTATAATATGTCATTCCCCAGTTGATAAATAATCAAGGAATATAAACAGGCAGTTTTCAGAGAAAGAAATTAAAGCTATCTATAGTCATATAAAAATGCTCTAAATCACTATTGATTAGAGAAATACAAACTAAAACAATTCTGATATGCTACCTCAGACTTATCAAATTGGTTAATATGACAGAAAAGGAAAATGACAAATGGAGGGGATGTGGGAAAATTAGGACACTAAAGCACTCAGTGGAGTTGTGAACTGATACAACCATTCTGAATAGCAATGTGGAACTATGCCCAAAAGTTTATAAAACTGCATGTACCCTTTGACCCAACAATACCACTACTAGGTCTATATCCCAAAGAGGAAAAAAAGGGAAAGGACCTATATATACAAAAATATTTATAACAGTTCTTTTTGTGGTGGCAAATAATTGGAAATAGAGTGGATGCGCATTAATTGGGGAATGACTGAATGAGTTGTGGTATATAATTGTGATGATATAATATTGTGCTATAAGAAATTATTAACAGGAAGCTTTCAGAAAAACCTGAAAAGACTTACATGAACTGATTCAAAGTGAAGTGAGCAAAACCTGAACAGTATACACAGCAATAGCAATATTGTATGATGATTAGTGAATAACTTAGCTATTTTCAACAATACAATGAGCCAAGACAATTCTGAAGTTCTTATGATGAAATATGCTGTCCTACTCCAGAGAAAGAACTGATAGAATCTGAATACAGATGGAAGCCTATTTTTTTTACTTTCTTTTGGGGGGGGGGGGTTCTGTGTTTTCTTTCACAACGTGACTAATATGGAAATACATTTTACATGACTGCACATGTACAACCTCTATCAAATTTTTTGCCTTCTCAACAAGTGGAGAGGGCAGGAAGGAAAAGAGAATTTGAAACTCAAATTTTTTTAATGAATGTTAAAAATTGGATTTACATGTAATTGGAAAAACAGTTTTTAAAAGAATGCAAGCTCCTTGAGGGCAGGGATCATCTTGTTCACTTGTATCCCCAGTTTTTAGCACAGTGCCTGACAAATTGTAAATACCTAATAAACACTTTTTCACTCATTAATTCAAAATTTAGAGGGAAGACATGACAGTATCTTCAAGTATTTGAAAATCTATCTTAAGAATATAAGGAAAAGGACCCCACATGTAGTGAGTAGGATAAGGGTTAGCACTGTGTAGCTCAAAGGGTAGCAGAATAGACATCTCTGACCTCTCCTCCTGCCCACCTTCTCCAAGGGAGACTTTCATTCCTGCCAGTAGGAGAAGCAGGAAGTTGGGACCAGAGACCACCCTGCTCTCCTCAGAGAGAGGGATTATTGAGCTACAGGTACATCTGTTTCATTACATATTATTCCTCTAGGGGTATATGACAGGGTTGATTCTAAGTTCTGGTCATTTTGTCATTATTGGGGGGACAGAGGACCCCAAACTTTATATCTGACCCTTTTCCCATCCAATAGCAGTTTCACAATGAATGCAGTGACTAGCAAAGAAAATTCATTTATTCAAATCAATAGTAAAACAAAAATCAAAGAAGGTATACATAGGAAGATATATACCAAAGAATATGGAATGAAGGAGCATTCCTACCTTCTGTATATATCTTTTTAAAATCTAAGTTGGTCACTAAGTTCCCTGTGCAGTCACATTGGGCTCTTTAGGCAGGTCCTTTCTTTTCCTTCTCTTTGGAATAATTTATGATTGTATCTTCAGAATATCATTTTTGAATGCTTTTCATGCCTAGTGGTCTGATTTCCTCTGAAAAAATATTAAAGCATATATACTACTACATAGCCTTTCTCTGAATCTTTTGAAATCTGCTTTTCCAAAATCTATGGTTCACATCAAACTATGCCTAACTTTACTTCACTAAGATGTAATGGCCTCTTGATGTCAAGGTTCCCAACATTTCTATTTCAGCAACAAGTTCTCTCTTTTCTGCCACAATCAGGGTTAAAATATTAGTTTTCCTTGTTATTTCCTCCATCACTTGAAAGATGTGTTATCTTTAAGATATATCAAGGATTTATTATTTTGGCAAAAATAATTAAAACACGTCAGAATTCTTAATGCAATATTATTTTTTATTTATACAGTATCTTATTTATTTATACAGTGTCTGATATGTTTCCTAAATGCATCACCTAATTTCTCCTCTCCAAGTAGATTATTGTATATCCTGACAAAAATATTCTTTCTATCTCTCACTCTCTTGATTATCAACCAAATTTTCTCCATGGATTTCTACTAGAAATCTTCATTTCCTCTCAGCACTTTTATTATTATACTCTCCCCTCCCAATCCCTACCCTTTTAAAAAATCTAATCTGTAAATTTTGATTGAAGTATAACCTTTAAGATGCAGCATAGCATAACAGAAAGTTGTCTTTGGGGGTCAGGAAGACCTGGGTTTCAAGACCCATTTCTGAAACATTATTGATCATGGGACCTTGGGCAAGGCATTTTTAACCTCTTAGTGTCCCTAGACATTACTCTAAACTGCAAAGAATGGACCAATTTGCATTTACAAAGGGCATTCTTTTCTAGTAGCTTTCTATGCTGATAAAATCACATGTGTGTGTATGTTTATGTATGTATATACATATATGGAGAGAGTGATGGAGAGAGAGGAGAGAGAGAGACAGAGAGAGAGACAGACAGACACAGAGAGAGAGACAGAGACAGACAGACACAGAGAGAGAGAGAGACAGAGAGACAGAGAGACGGAGAGAGACAGACAGACAGACAGACAGAGAGAGAGAGAGAGAGAGAGAGAATGTCCTTTGTGCTGGGCTAACTCAGGCCAATCTAATGGTTTAGGTTTGGGATTCACTCACAATGTAACCCTTGTAGATCATAAAACTCAAAATAATTATTTTTACAATAAAATTAACTAAAAATGAATCCTGTTGCCCTCTGCTTCTGTGTTTGCCAGAGTATCAACTCTGGGTAAGAAAAGTATCATGCAAGGCAATGAGAGCTTTGCCAGACCTCAGTAGTAACAATTCCACATGGACTTGCCTATCTGTGTCTCAAGTCAAGGAAGCCATGCCAGTGCTTCAAATCTGTGTGACCATACCATGCCTAATGCAGGCATGGTTCAAAATCAAACTTCTCCCCTTGCATTATTGTCCATGATTTCTGCCGATAGATGATAGATAGATAGATAGATAGATAGATAGATAGATAGATAGATAGAT
>NW_027187358.1:19263433-19274035 GCF_028583685.1 Petaurus breviceps papuanus
GATAGATAGATAGATAGATAGATAGATAGATAGATAGATAGATAGATGGATGGATGGATGGATGGATGGATGGATGGATGGATAGATAGATAGATAGATAGATAGATAGATAGATAGATAGATAGATAGATAGATAGATAGATAGATAGATAGATAGATAGATAACTGAACCTGCAGGTGACTCTTTCTTGGATATTGTCTCATCAGAATTATTGATCCTCTGTTTTTCTATTCTTCTCATTATAGCTTTACACTCTGTGGGAAGAAGTTTGGTATATCTATGTAGCAATTCTCTTCTGACACCCAGCTTTTCAATTTAAATCTCTCTTAATTGCATTTCCAAGACTCCAGACAAATAAGATTTTACCATATCTCATTAGGATGATTCCATCCTTGGTCGACAGTTAATCATTCCTGTATTTTAAACCATGATCTAGAAATTTAAATTCTGTACTCAGTCACTATCTTCATAATCAGCTGCTCACTTCCTAAATACATTTTTCTCTTCTGAACCTCCTACCATCTATCAATAGCAATGACTTTTTCATAATTCACTTTCTTTTCCAATATGTAATAACCCTTAGTAATATTTTTTTTTCTGGGCTTACTAACCCTAACCTACATCTCATCTTCTTTTCCACAAGAATAACAGGAAAGATTTTAGCAAATGGTTATAGGATGTTGGCCAAGGTCATACAGGTAGTAAGTGAAAAAGGCAGGATTTCTGTCTCCAAATGTATCACTTTCCTCCATGTGTCAGTCTTATTACATTCACTTCTTCCTCCATGTAGTGGTCATGCAGTATGTCTCACACACACTTGGGTCAGCACTTCACACTGAGTTCTTTTTAGAGAGGGGGAAATGCTACTATCCTTTTTCATTTGTCTTCCCACTTGTAAGTGCTCTTACCATGGGATCTAGACCCTAATAATTACCCTGAGACCCAAAGAAGCCTTGAAAGAAAACCACCAGTGAGGACATAAATCTGAAGAATGCTGTTCTACAAGTGGGAGAAAGGGGATCCCACCTCTTTTACTTAACAATCAACTAAGAATAGCTAAAAAGATACCTAGAGTCCAGAGAACCCTTTCAAAACCAAGCTTTATTCCAAAGACACATAAAGAGAAACCTGAGCAATTTTAGCTATTCAGATGTATAGGAAAAACTAAAATAGGTTAATACTCAAAAAAAAAGGATAAGAAATAAAATTTTCTCACGCATGTGAAATGTGTCTATTTTTACAGGGTCAACTACTGACTCATGATAGCATGATATTAGTACTACCCATTTTAATACTTCTTATATTAATCTCAACTTCACATTTAGTCCTTAAATAAAACATGTTGCAGGGGAGCAGGGGGCCAGGAAAGGAAGGGAGTGTATGCATTTAAAGCAGCTTATTGCTTTTGTAGCCTTTTCATATGCATGGAAATGTACCTAGAGATGAGAGTGGTGGGAGAATGATTAAATTTTAATATAACAATCTAAGACTGCAATTCCTTCTCTTCTCTAATATTAGTTGTGACCTGGAACAGATTCTAAGGGAGAATCATCAGTTTGGTGGGATATGCCACTATAGAAAGTCTAATTATCTGATCCAGTCATCAAGAGCTTCAATTTCCTAATGATTTTATATCAAAATTGAGCATTCTTTGCTCAGATCCATCTCAGTGACTGAGAAATTTAGACAGATAAATCTAAAAAATGTTAGACTGCTTTTTGTGGTAACTAAGACACATGCAAAAATGCAATGTGGGTTTTCTTGCTTATGCACCCAAGGGCCTGGGGACAGCTATGATAATGAGGATTGACAATAAAGGTGAACATATTGACATTTCAATGGTTCATGAGGCTTCATAAAGGGCTTTCTTTACAGCCCTGAGATACAGGTGGTTCCACTATTATTAGTCTTGTTTTATAGAAGTAGTCATGGAGAAGTTAAATGACTAGAAAGTGGGAGCAATGTCACAAAGCTAATAAGTAGAGAAGGCCAGGACTCAAACTCGGGCCTTCTGATTCCAAGGCCAATTTTCTCTCTGCCACTTCCATGATATCATGCTTCTAAGGCTCTTTTCTCCATACCCATTCAAAAATGTCACTACTAAATCTGAGTTTCAGAAAGATATCTGCTCCCTACCTCCAGAGTCCTGATTTAAGTGCCAGCCATGCAGCCAGAATCCTAGGACATGTGGATATGTAAAATAAATCTGAGAAACAAAAAAGTCACCTCTCTCTTCAAGAGGCCAAAATAGCTCAATTCTCTTCCATTATGTGCACAATACACCACACCAGGATGTTTAGTGTACTTTATTATGGTGAACCAAATTCCACCAGGGTATAATTTCCTTCTTGGGAGTACATTAGGCACTTTGGGAGATGAATCGACTCTTTGAAGTCACTAAGGGAGCATTTAGTGTTTTCCAGTAAATGATGTTCCATTGCATTTTGTGTTACTATAAAATCAACATTCATAGCAAATACCAAACACAGGAAAGAAATGAGAATGAAAATCAGAGTTTGAGTGAAGTCTGATGGGAAGGAAAAGGTTGCATTATCAAAGCAGAGCTCAGCAATGTGCAGGGCACACCAAGCAATCTAGGGACAATCATACTAATAATAGACATTTCTGTGGTGTGTTAACATTTATAAGTGGTTTACATGCTTTAAGCCATTTAAGTCTCACAATAAGCCTGTGGCTGGGAATTTCAGGTATTATACCCATGTTATAGATCAGAAAGCTAAACCTCAAAGGATGAAGTTACTTTGTCACGTTTATGCAACCATTAAGTGCCAGATTCAAAAAGTGAACTCGCTAGGTTCCTCTATTTATTATGCCAGGCTACCTCTAACAGTGAAATTATTGCACTTGTGTTCTGATGGTCATCTTCATACTTACAGTCAATCACCTAGGTTCTAAGACTAAGATGACTGATTCAACATGAGTTTCCTAAACCTCTTCCATCCATTCCTCAAGCCTTTAGTGCCCAAAATTCATTGAGCAGTGTGCTAGAATGAAAGGTTGGATTCTGAGTCAGAGGACCTGAATTTCAGTTCTTTCCCACTGCTTACTACCTGGATGACCCTAGAGAAGTCATTTAATCTCTATGGGCTTGAATTTACTAATTTATGTAAATGAGAATGTTGGACTAAATGAACTCTAAGGTTGCTTCCAGATCTAAATTTATTATCTTGCCATTCCATCTCTTTCCTTCCTTTCACTGCTAAATTTCTTGAAATAAATGTCTACACTCAATGTTTCTTACTTTCTACATGTTTTCTCCTCAGCCCATTATAGTGCAGCTTGTACAATGCCCATCTATAGTAACTCTTCTCTCTAAGATGATGACTTCTTAATCAACAAATCTAATATCCTACTTCTAACTCATTTCTCCCTTTATCTATTGACACTATTGACCACCTGCATCTTTCTTCTCTCTGCTTTAGATAAACTATACTCTATACCTCTTACAGTTGTTGTTCAGACATTTCAGTTGTGTCTGATTCTTTGTGACCCTATTTGGGGTTTTCTTGGAAAAGATACTGGAGTGCTTTGCCATTTCCTTTTCCATCTCATTTTACAGATGAGGAAACTGAGATAAACAGGGTTAAATGACTTGTCCAGAGTCACACAGCTAATAAATTTCTGAGGCCTGATTTTAACTCAGGTCTTCTTAACTCCAGGCCACTATGTCACCTAATTGCCCTACTCTACACCTCTACTCCTTCTTTTTTTGTCCTTGTAAGTTTTTCTTCAAAGCTGTTCTTGGTCCTTTCCTTTCTGTGTGCTCTTTCCCTTGGCAACTCATTCATTCCCATGGATTCAACTACCATCTCTATGAAGATAACTCCCAAATGCACACATTTAGTCCAGATGTCTTCTTTGATCTAGACTAAAACTTCAACTGTCTATAGAACAACTACACAAGGATGTCCCAATATCATCACAATTTCAATATGCCCCAAACTGGTTTATCTTTCTACTTAACCTGATTTTCCTTCCAATTTCACTGTTTCTATCTATGGATGGAAAGAAGAACAAATCCAGAAATTTACAAAGTCCAAGGGAGGACAGTTAGGAGGAAGCAAATTCTAGGTTTCAGGCTACAAAAATTCAGACACAAAGTAAATAGAAGAGCAAAACAAAGAATCTGAATTCAATTTATCAAACTCAAAAGTCATATACCTGCCATTATCACAGTCCTTCCAACTAACTCAAACCTTTCCATCACTTGCAGAGTGCTTTAAGCCACTGACATTTTCCTTAACCTCCGTGAAATTTACAGGAGAGTAGACATCTGCCAAAGACAGCTAGATGGATCAGTGGATAGAGCAATGGGGCTGGAGTCAGGAAGACCTAAGTTCAAATCCACCCTCAGACACAATAGATGTATCACCCTGCACAAAACACTTAACCTTTGTTTGCCTTAATCCACTGAAGAAAGAAATGGCAAATCATGCTAGTATCTTTGCTGAGAACACTCCGTAAATAGTATGGTCCACAGGGTCACAAAGAGTTGGACACAACTGAACAGGTATCTATCTGCCCATTCAACTTTTTAACTCCTCTATTCCAATAGGAACTAAGCCAAGGATGAATCATTCAAGAGGTGAAGGGAATTAATTCTTTAATCAACCAATAAGTCTTTATTAACTTCCTATTACAAAGTAACTGGGTGGCATAGTAGAGCTCGGAATCAAAAAGACCTGAGTTCAAATCTGATCTCAGATACATTACTATGTGACCTGGGACAAGTCACTTAGCCTCGGTTTGTTTTAGTTTCTTCAACTGTAAAATAGGGATTATAATAGAACCTATGTTTTAGGATTGTCATGAGTATAAATGAAAAAATAGTTGTAAAGTGCTTAGCATAATGGATGCTAGATAAATGCTAGCTGCTGGGAAGACAAATACAAAAGTAAGACAGTCCCAAATCTCAAGATGCTTACATTTTATGGGGGAAGACAATATGTACAGAAATAAATAAAGATATATCGACATATATATACACACATATGTAGTGTGTATATGTATGGATAATATATACGTGTATATATATACGTATATATTATATACACAGTAACTGAGGATTGGAGGATATCCTTCACCTACCCACTCAGGGTATAAATAATATGCAGGAAATTTAGCTATTCATCTGAACAAATGGGAGTGAGAATATAAGATTCTGGCTTCTACATGGACATAGATGGTAAGAAGAATTCGGCTTGTCAGTCAATATGAAAAAAGCAGCAATTGATAGAATGATGATTAGATTTACATGTAATCCAATTGAAGAGATGAATGTTATCATTGTATGTCAAATTATGTGGAAAGAGGAAAACATTCCCATACTCAAAATAGAGATAATAGTGATACTATAATCCCTAGACAAATCACAACTTCCTTAGATGGCTCATTCATCCATCTTTTGAAATGAACATCTTCCTGATTAGGAAAATTTGTCAGAAAACCTGTAACAAGATTCTCCAGGCACAGGATTTGTCCTGGTTGTAATAAAGTAATGGATTGTATTTATAATTTTGTGATGTCTATTTGTAATACTTGGCAAGGTCTCTAACTACTGCCATAATCAAGTTTTGAGTGGGAAGGAGCAGTCTCAGAAGGCATTCAGCAATAACTGAGTTTAAGAAACAGGTGACCTGCATTTGAATTCTGACTCTGACATTTATTAGCTGTATGACCTTAAGAAAGTCACTTAACCCCTTGGGGACATAATTTCCTCATCTGTAAAATGAAAGGGTTATGACAAATTATAGTTAAAGTCTGTCACAATTCTAAAATTCAGCATTGATGAGCACTTAAGATAGTGCAAAAAGGCACACATTAGAAGAGAATTTTACATTTAGATCTTGAAGGAATCTTAGAGGATATTCAGTCCAAATCCTTCATTTTGGGAACTGAGGCACAGAGAAATTAAGATACTTATCAAATGTTTGAGCCAGGATTTGAACCCACCCTTCCTAATTCTGAGTCCAATGCCCAATCCATTTTATCATTCTGCTACCTGACTGCCTTCCCAGGACAGGACATAAGCCAGAAAAGAACAAATCCACATGAAAAGAAGGTCCCTGTGGAACCTCAGAGTACCAGTCATGCATTCTCAACACATCAGAGATCTTGCTTAGTTCCTTCATGCCTTTTATTCATATTTTTTAACTATCACAGGATTGTTATGAGGAAAGTACTTTACAAATCATAACATACCATACAATGTGACATAGTGACTTATCATTAATGATTATCGTTTCCCTCTATTTAAATTTGTGACCAATGCTAGTAATGTACTTGAACCTCTCTATGTAAGGGCACTGGCTAATTGTAGCCCAAGCTGACAAAGAAGTTTCCCCTTGCCCTTCCTGCCATAGAACCTATACCTGGCTCCCCCATCCCTGGGAGTCAGGTGACTTTTTTGTCATCTTAACGATGCTCATATAAAGAAAATATGAAGTCTACTCTAACCTCCATGCAAGCTTATGTATCAGTTCAATTACTGATTTTTTAATATTGTTTTATAAACTATGTGTAGGAAATCACAGCAGAGTCATAAACAAGTTCTACAAATGTCATGAAGATCAGAATCTAGAGGAAATCTAGAAGCCATGCTGACAGAATCCAATGCAAATTTATGTAGTGTAATCTCAATTGGGCCCTTCCTGCATCAGGACAATCCTTTTACACCTCTCTAATTAGCTTACTATCCCACTCACCACAGCCCCTTTTTTCAAATTCTTTCATCCCTCCTCAAACCCCTCCTTGCTCCACCTATACCTACCCTCTTCACTGAGAATCTTGCATTGTATTTCACTGGAAAAAACTGATGTTGTTCACTGAGAACTTCCTCTTCTCCCCTCCTCGTCTCACATTACCCATATTTCTGGCCACTATATAAGCCTTCCCTGGTGTCCCACATAATGAAGTGGCCCTTCTCCTTGCCAAGGCAAACTCCCTTGCATTCACCAGAGATCCTATTTAATTCCATCTCCTCCAGCAGATTGCTTTCTCCATCATCCTCACATCTCTTTTCTTTACTCTTCCATGTTACCAAAGTCCCTACTGCCTACAAACATGCCTGCCTCTCTCCCATCCTAAAACAAAAACAACCCTCCCTTGCTCCATCCATCTCCAGTAGCTATTTTCCCATATCTCTTCTTCCTTTTATAGCTAAATTCCTTGAGAAGGTCGTCTACAGTAGGTGCTTCTACTTGCTTTCTTCTCACTCTCTTCTTAACCCTACAGTACTGCTTCTGACCTCATTATTCAACTGAAACTGCTCTCTCCAAAGTTATTAATGATCTCTTAATCACCAGATTGAATGACCTTTACTCAATTCTCATACTTCTTGGCCTCTCTGTCAATCATCCTCTTCTCCTCCCCATGTTTCTGCGACAGTACTTTCTCCTAGTTCTCCTCCTACATATATGATCACTCCTTCTCAGTCTTCTTTGCTAGGTCTCCAACGAGGTCACACTCCCTAACCATGGGAGTTTGTCTTTTCTTTTCTGTCTGTACTACTTCATTTGTTGATCTCATCAACTCCCATGAATTCAATTATCATATCTATGCTGATGATTCTCAAATCTACTTATCCAACCTGAATCTCTCTGCTGACCTCTAGTCTCTCATCTGCAACTCATCATTAGACTTTTTAAACAAAATGTCATTGAAATAGTAAACTCAATGTGTCCAAAACTGAACCCTATCTTTTCCCCAAACCCTCTCTCTCTTCCAAACTTCCTTATTACTATGGAGAATGTCATCATTTTCCTGGACTTGCAACTCAGGAGTCATTCCTGCTTCCTCACTCTCTCTCACCCTCCCATATTCAGCCTGTTGACAAGGCCTATGAATCTTACCTTCATAATATTTCCTGTTATTGATAATATGATCCTACTTCTCTACTCTAACATTGCCACCTCCCTGGAGCAGGACCTCATTGTTTCATGCCTGAATCATTGCAATAGCCTGCTGCTTGATCTCCCTGCCACAAGTCTCCACTCCACTCCATTCTCCACTCAGTTGCCTAAAGTACAAGTCTAATCATGGCTCTGCCCTTTCAATAAATCCCAATGGCTCCCCACTCCAGTATCCCTCCAGAATCAAATATAAAATCCTCTTTTTGGCATTCAAAGTCGTTCATATCCTCCCCTACTTTTCTGTTCTTCTTACATCTTATACCCTGCCCCATGTAGTCTTCCATCGAGTGACACTGGTCTCTTTACCATTCCTCACACATGACATTCCATCTACCAACTCTGGGCATTTTCATTGACTATCCCTTATACTTGGAATTCTCTCCCTCCTAATCTCTGCCTCCTGGCTTTCTGGACTTCCCTCAATTCACAGCTAAAATCCCACCTCCCATAGCAAACCTTCCACAATTTCCCTTAACTCTAGTGTTCCCAGTTTGGTTATCTCTCCAATTTATCTGATATCTATCCTTTTTGTACATTTTTTTTTTACATATTGTCTCCCTCACTGGACTGTAAACTCCTTGAAAGTAGGGACTGTTTTTGACACCCTCCCTTTTTTAAAATTCTCCAGCACTCAGAACAATGCCTAACATATAATAGACACAATAAATATTTGTTGACTGATTGAATTCCAAGGTTCAGATCTGGTGTTTTGTCCTGCAAGTTTATGTTACTACACTTTCCAGCAAACATTTGGAAACCTTTGTTTTATAAAGTACTCATGAGACACTGCAAACAGCTTTGGGATCTTTAACCTTAACTCTCCTTCCTGCTATCCTATAACATGTCAAGAGTATGACAAATGGTAGGCCTTTATTTGAGGTCATAAGGGGTAGCCCCAGAAAGAGAATATGAAAAAATAAAGTGGATCACAGGTCCAAGAGGCTCACAGAGACAAAAGCAGAGAATGAATACTCCTAGGTTTTTCTGTCTCTGGAATGTCTATATTGTGGCTTCCAGCATGTACTTCAATGAATTTTTGCAAATGATTTCCAATCAATGCTTTTATACAAACAAACAAGAGATCAGCTTTCTGTTCCTTAATACAAATTATTTCCTTTCTATTCTACTTCTTTACTACAATATATTACACAAGTTGCGTGTCTGAATTCCTCCTACATGATAATTATATATTTGAAGTAAAATACCATGATCATGTGTTCCTTTCAGACAACACAAAATGCAACAAAATTTTCCATTTAGACCATTCTGCCATTACCAGAGACTCTATTCCTGATATATATATATACATATATATACCCCCACAAAACACATTCACAGATGTGTGAATCTTGTACAGGTTTACAACTGTATTTACATTATCTTGGACAAGATTTGCCATCTTGTGATTTATTCCCCACCGAAATGATGGAGACTAATGCAATGTTTAAGATGCAAGAAAAATGTTCTGCTGATGAAATATTAATAGACAAAGGCTGAAATTTGAAGGAATTCACTGTATTGAATGGGCCCAAATATTTAACCCTGTTGGATCTAGGTCATTTCCCTTCAAAAACAAAGTCTTTCCCTTCAGTTGAAAATAAAATAAAATTGAGTGAGAGAAGATGAAGTAGAGGAAACAAATACAGATGACTTTTTTTTAAAGAGTTTAGTTAAGATGAATAGGAAAGATAGGATAATTGTTGACAGGTATGGTTAAAAAAATAAGTAAAAATGTTTCAAGAATGGAGAATACATGGGTATATTTGTTGACAACTTTAAAGGACCTACTACTTGGGAAATACTGAAGCTACGAAAGAAAGATATTATTGGGGATATAATCTGCTGGAAAAGACAAGACTGAATGGTAAATGGAGCACGTAGAGGGTTTGACCCAAACTATTCATCAGAGACTAGAGGTAAAGAAGTAGTAAGAGATGATGTCAAAGGGATATAAGAGCAGGAGAAGGGAAGAAGTTTTCAGTTATAGTTATTTCAGTGAAGTATGAATGTGAGTCTTGAAAAGGGTATGTGAAGTAGATGTCATGGGAAGCTTGAGGAGAGATAAGAAACAATTAGGGATAAGTAAATAAATTCCCTTGATGTAGTGATGTTAGATGACATTTTTTGTGGGTTGAGTCAGCATGGTTTTTCTTGATTTCCTCCAGCTCTGTCAAGCAGCATATGAATAGGAACAAACTCTAGTAGAAGGGCAGCACCTAGGGTGGAAAGGACTAAGCCAGGTATTAAACTCATTAAGAAAAGGAAAAATTGACCTCAAGGTTGGTAGACACAAGATTTATCTATATTGAGTGATGAACTTGAACAGTAGGAACCCAAAAGAAGAGATTTTTTTAGTGATGGTAGTAGATGGAGGGTCTGGAAGTGTCATTGGGAACAAGGAGTATTCTAATCCCCTCATCAAAAGCAGTGACTCAGGGGTTACAAGAGAAAGTGTAGCCAATGTTGGAAGGGATGGCTAAGGAAGCAGTGTTATTGGAAGGGAGCAAGGTCTCAGGAAGTGCCAGAAAATGGAAAGAGCAAAAAAGAAAGGAAAGGAAAGGAAATGAGAGGAGAGGAGAGGAGAGGAGAAGAGAGGAGAGAAGAGGAGAGGAGAGGAAAGGAAAAAGGAAAGGAAAGGAAAGGAAAGGAAAGGAAAGGAAAGGAAAGGAA
>NW_027187358.1:19274045-19382852 GCF_028583685.1 Petaurus breviceps papuanus
AAGGAAAGGAAAGGAAAGGAAAGGAAAGGAAAGGAAAGGAAAGGAAAAAAGAAAGGAGAGGAGAAGAGAGAAAAGGAGAGGAGAGGAAAGCAGAGGAAAAGAAAGAAAACGTTAAGATGTAAGGAAGTTTGTTAATTATGAAGCAGTAGTAGTAGTAGTTGTTGTTGTTGATATTGTTGTTAGGTCACAATGGTGAGGTTAAGTTTATCAGAAATTGGACATTGTGGGATATGGTTGAAGGGTACAGGAATAAAGAAGCAGATAGTTGGAGCTGGTCCCAAGAAAACAGACTTGTTTCTTACAGAGGTCATACTATAAGTCTTTCCAGCATAGTAGAATCTGCAAATACGGCTTTTGAAAATTTTGAGGGGAAGTGTAAAAAAGAGAAGCGAATAAGCATTTATATAGTGCTAGTATTTGAACTCAGGACTTCCTGACTCCAAGGTAATTTATATGTGGTGATATCCGTATATTTTTACTTATCTATTTTCCTTTTAAAAATTCTATTAATATATACATTATCCTTTTCATTGTGTTATAAAGAAATTCTATATTCTCCTCTTATAGTTTAATATTAAGAAGATATAACGCATATAAAAAAGGAAAAATAGTTTTAAATGTTATTATTATGTCAATAGATCCAGAAAAAAAAAAGGTTTAGTTTAAAAAAAAAACACCCATTTACATTTAAAAGACATTTTAGGAAGTAAAACATTTTTCCTAAATAAAATTTTAGATTATTGATCTGGTTCTTATTCTTATCATTATAGTTTTTTAAAAGTTGGTGTTTTGAGTGTATAAGTTATTTTCTGGACCTGTGGTTTTATCATTCTTAAGAGAGTCCAGAACATGGAAACTTGCCTCACTGATAAAGTTTTATGAGAGAGATGGAGACAGAGACTTAAAAACATTTATAACACACAGTCTTAGAAATTGCCCAGGGCAAAAAAGCTAATTGACTTGCCCAAGGTCTACAGGCAGTAGTATATGTCAAAGGCAGGACTTAAAACCATGTTTTCCTGAACAGTTTCAGTCTATTCCACCATGCTACCTCTAAGTAAAAAGTATTTATTATTCAAGTCAATAGACAGTTATTGGGTATAATAAAAACATATTTCTCATGATTTTCTGATTATGAGAGCAAAGTAGGATTGTCCATTCTTACCACTAATATTTGATATGATTTTTTAAATCTTAGTTATAGAAATAATGAAAGTTAAAAAAAGAGAATAAGCATAAACAAAAAACAGGTTAAAATAGCTCAATCTGCACATAATTTGATAAAATACAAGAATCTCAACAAAAAAGTTAATCTACATAATTTAGGAAGATAGTAGAAAAAGATGCAAATCCACAAACTCATAAAATACTTCTATATATTACTAACAAAAATCTAAAGAAACTAGTGAGAAATATCATTTTCAAAAATTTTTTCTAAAAATTACAAAACGTATAAAATGTTTGGTCATTAACTTGTTAAATTGCACAAAAGAACTACATAAAGACAACTCAAAAAGTTATCTGAATTAAGTAGGATTAAATAAAAAGCTATCTAAGGATTAAATTGAACCAATGTTGTTGTCCAGCCTTCATTTTCTAAAACCAGTAACATCATGATGTTAAGGTCAGGGTACAATGCGTTCAGCTGATCAGTCCAATGGGAATTCCAAAGGTTCTACCACAGGATAGGCATAAATAGTCTGTTAGTCCATTTGGAATGGAGATGTCTTTGGATTTGGGCAGCTCATGTTTCCTTTGTGCAATTCTGCTTTGCTCATGGAGTATAGCAACTTCTTTGATGCAGGACACTATGCTGGGTGCCCTGTGCCAGTGTCTCCCACATCTCACAATGGATACTAATGTTCTTCTGAGAGACCTTGAGAGTGTTCTTGTACAGCTTCTTTTGATCACTGCATGAGCATTTGCCTTGTGTGAGTTCTCCCTAAAATAGTATTAGGTAAGCTTGTGTTTGGCATTCAGGCTACATGGCCAGCTCATTGGATTTGGATTTTCTGTTGGGCTTTCTTGCTGGAGTTGGATTTGAATGCTTGGCAGTGGCTCGAGAGAGGCATCTAGTACCTTATTGTGCTAGGTAATATTCAGAATCTTCATAAGACATTTCAAGTGGAAAAAGTTCAGTTTTCTGACATGGCACTGATAGACTGTTCAGGTTTCACAAGCATAAAACAGTTAAGTCAGCTCAATGACTGTGTAGACCTTCAGTTTGATATGCAGCCTGACCTTCAGCTTGAAATACAACCTGATACCTGTTCTCTCCTACATGTTTTCCCAACCAAGCTAAACATTTTCATTTAGCAAAAGCTGTGGCCCCAAAGCAAGACAACTGTCCAATTGAACCAATACCATAAAGATGGCAGTTACCCAAATGAGTTTGTATATTTAGTACAATATCAATCAAAATACCAATGTCTTACTTCATAATATATATTATTACTTACATAATATATATTATTACTTACATAATATATATTATTACTTACATAATATATATTACATAAAGTAACCACAAAATTTATATGGAAGATCAAACTGACAAAAATATTAAAAGGAATTATGGAAGGGGTGTCTAAAAAAACTAATTATAATGTAATGAAGTAATTATCAAACTTACCTAATACTGAGTAAATTCATAGAAAAGTAGATCAATGAAATAGAAAATATAACATTGAATTAGAATCCAAAATATGCACCAGATCAGTTTTGGTAAACTAAAGATAAAAAATGAGGAAAGATAATTATTTATATATTTGTGAAAACTGGATAGCAGTATGGCAAAAAAAAATTAAAATGGTTTTACCACATATTATAATAAGCACCACGTGGATGAATGATCTAATATTTTTAAACCTATTAAAACAGAGTAAAAATGATAAAATAATTATTACAGTAAGGAGAAAACTTCTTAGCTATTCAACAAATAAAAGGAATTACCAAAAGAAAAATATATTGATTAGATCTTAAAAGAATATTAACATGATAAAAGCAATGCATCAAGAAAAAAGAAATAGATCAGGAAAAATGTTTTCAATATTTTTGAGAAAAAATGATGACTGAAATCTATAAGGAGCATTGACATAATTTTGTAAACAAGATTCATGTCCCCAACAGATAAATTATGAAAACCTAAATATAAAATTAAAATTTAATAAGGACATCCTCCCCCTGTGTGTTCTGAATGGACTATGTGCTTTTATTTGAATGTTGCCTCCAAACATTTCTTGCTATCCTTTGTTGTTCCCTAAATTTCATAATGTGTTTGTGCTAAACATTGCCCTTTCTCTTCATACCTTTTTAAAATTCAAATCATTCTATGAAAAGTAACACATCAGACCCCCAACACCTTGGTTTGTATTAGTTGTATTGCATCTCTTTTCTCCTTAACAAAAAAGTCCGAGTTTCCATTAGGAAATAAAAGAAAGAAAATAGGAATAATTTTTTTAAAAAAAGAGATGTGGACATGGTCACAGATAAATGTTGCTTCTTTTTTTGTCCCCCAAATCCAATCATTCAACAAGTCCTGTCAGTTTTTCCTTTATATTATTTCTTTCTTAAATCCCCTTCACTTTCATTCCCATTGCTACCACACTCTTGCCTCAAATCTGGATTGAAAGGTTCTCTTTACGAAAATCCTTGCCCCCTTGCATTTCTCCAATTCATTCTACATGCTGCTACTACATACCAAATCTCTCCAAAATGCCATTTTCATCTTCTTGTCTTTATACCACCCTCTCACCCCTAGTTCAAAAAATACAAATGTTTCCCCATTACCTACACAATAGGCACAATATCAGAAGTTGCATATATGTGGACATGTGCATGGATCCTTTCTGGTGAGATACAGGTTCTGCTCACTTGCTAAAAGACATAATGACCCAGTGGTTCTTGGTTAGTCCCTTGGTCTTTATGACTGGGAATTATATCTAAGCCTCCTTATGTTGAATATGGTCACAACTAAGCCAGGAAGAGCTTGCCCCTTGGTAGGTTACATAATATATATCATCCTACCTCCCTCACCCCCACTGTTTTTAAGCATGTTGCTTTGGAATTCTATTAGCTCTCTCTTGGACAGCAAAGCAAGGAGAGATAACCTTTGCCTTCCCAGCCAACAGTAATGGCATCTATTATTCAACCACATAGCAGCAAGAGCGTATGCTTGTCTAGGTTAAGTCTGACAGAGCCCCTCAGGCCCCTGGCTGTCTTGTGAGTTTGTGTTTCTTTCTCTGAACATAGGTGATCAAATAATGATCTTGAGAGACAGATATTTCCAGCCTTGGTATAACTACCTAGTGAATTTGAAAGTCCCTGGACTGTTGAATAGGTGCCATATCTTCAGAAGGATATATTAGCTATAACTGAACAACTTCTTGAGGGAGATAATGACTATTGGCAGAAGGAAGCTAAAACTAAAAGGACTTAGAAAGCTCATGCCTTGCACTTGACTGACTAAGCATCCAGACCTAATGAATTGCTCAGACAGGCAGGCCTAAAATGGAAGTAAAATATCCATTCTTCTATAGTCCAAAATATATAATCATTGTTATGAGTTGTTATTTTGTTTTAGGTTTTGTTAATGTGTGCTTATGAGCATTTTGTGTTTTGAGCATTTCTTTGCTGGTGGAGGAAATAATGAGCTGTCTTATTCATTATATCAATTGTGTATATTAAGGACCTTTCCTAGAAGGGATCTTAGATGTGAGCCATACCTAAGCTTTGTTTTAGAGATTTTCTTCAGAATTCTTGAGTAGGGACATAATGTGTCAGAGATGAGAAAAAAAAAATTCTGATACCCTTTCATTCAATTCAGGATACCTCCAGGATCAATCCAAGTCCATTTGAGGCAAGAACTACAGCCCATTTTCTAGAATAAACCACCTTGAATTATAACTCCTACAATTACAAACTCCTTAGTTTGGAATTCAAGAACTTCTGTAATCTGCCCCCCAACCTACCTTCCCAGCCCTATTTCACACTCTGTCCTCTGCTCCTTACAGATCAATCAATCATTGAACTCAGGAGATTTGGGAGTCATTTGCATAGAGCTCACTGAACCCAAAGGAATTGGTATATTGACCAAGAGAGTGTAGAGAGAATAAAGAGAGAGAGAAAAGGGAGCAAGTCAGTGCTATGGTATATATAACCAGTTTTGAAGCAGGAGTTGGAGATGAATGAAAAGAGGACAGAAAAGGAGTGGTCAGACGGTTAAGAGAAGAACCTTGAAAGAGCAGTGTCATAAAAACTCCAAGAGGAGAGAATCCCTAGAAAAGGGTGATTAAGAATACCAAATGCTATATGTGAAAAGGTAAAGAAGGATGAGAACTGAGAAAAGGTCATTGGATTTGGGGATTAAAACATCATTGACAAATTTGTAGTCAGTCTCTAATACCACAGTCCACTTAAAGAGAGCCCAAAGGGTTGAGATTGCCCTTGTTCTGGGTTCTACCATACCACTGCAATCAAGTTCCCCCTTTCACATATTTCAATCAAAGAAGAACCTCCTCTTTCCCTCCCCTCTCAAAAAAAAAAAAAAAGAAAGAAAAGAAGAATCATGCTCAAATAAGCATAGTCAATTAAGTACTTACAAGAGCACAATTACTTCCATGTAAAGGAACATAGTGACATTTGAACCTTAATGCTCCTTTAGAGTGGTATCCAAGGCAACCCACATCCTGGTGCCAGTCCCATATGTGCTTTTCCTTTAATTTTTTTTTAAGTTAACCTCTACACACCAACTTAGAATTTCACAAAGCAAGAAACCTGATTATGCTGAAGTCTCATGAATTATTCATTCTACTTCAAGTGAGAAAGATCAGATTTAATTATGTTCTGAGGGGGCATCTTCCCTAAAATTAAATGGTGAATATCCTTATTTGTCTACCAAGCTGTTTTAAGAACAAGTTACTGTGGGCTTTCTCCAGAACTATATCTATATGCTGAGAAACAAGAAAGGATATATCTGATTGGTGAAGGAAAGTAAATACAACACAACTTCATTCCTTTTCAGCTAAGGTCTCCTTAAAACTGGCTTCTGAAGGAGACTGAGGCATGAATGTCATGCAAGCTCTCACAAATTAGCAACACCCAATTTTTCTAAAAGTGGCCTCTGGTTGTAAAAAAAAAAAGACTTTAGAAAATTGATCTTACGTGAAAAATGTATCATCACATATAAAACAGTAACAGGCTATTAGTCAATGAAAATTTTATATTTCACATGAGAGTTATACCACTTTTAGTGCATATTAAATTGACTGGACTGGCAAAACTGGTATCCTAATCAACAGAAGTTCTGGGCAGAATGACTTTTCAATATACATTTTTCTAAATGATTCTACAAGTTGGGCAGCTGGTTGCCAAATGTATGGGTCAGAATTTCATTGCTTTTAGCCCAGAGCAATAAAATTGGGCTGTATTAAAAGACCCCTAAGGACCCTTCTAAACTCTGAGATTCTAAGATTCTATGAAAATTCATTGCAAGACCAAATTTTCAGAATTTAAGTATTTTATTTCATAATTATATTTTTAAAAGTCTGTGTTTCTCTCCTATACTCCCAGCATACTTCTTTCCTCCAAGTTTCAAACATTTACTATGAGTTCAGAAAAATGCAAAGGAAAAATCTGTTTAGAGGAAAGTCATGTCCACACATATAAAGTATGATAAATTCAAAAAGAAACACCTCCCTGAGCAGACAAATGGCCAGCAGCAGCTTGGATTTGAGCTTACAAAATAAATTTTAAAATGAACATCCTTCAGAAAGAATCGTGTACTGAATTATAAATCATAGCTGTTACAATATTCTTAAATTCAACCAGGACTAAAAAAAATTTATATTGTGGTTGTTTTTTTTCATGTTATCTGTGTACATTTTACACTCTCCTTGCAACTAGCAGTCATATCAGCTCTATTTAGAATTCCTGAGTAAGGACATAATTAGCAAGAAAGGTAAGAAAAAAAAAATCCTGATACTCTCTCATTCAGCTTAGGATGCCTACAGGTTGAATCCAAGTCCACTTGAGGACTCCAGAAAGAGTGAGGCTGATGATTTTGCTCCTTAAAATCAAGGCTCTTTTCTTGCAGGTAACCTTTCTTTCAGTTTATGTCAATCCCTTCCCAGATTGTTCATGACTCTCCGTTTGACCTCTCCTATGCACTTTCTCCATGTGCCCGCTAGGCTGTAAGATCCCTGAAGTAAGGACTATGATTTTTTAAAAATTTCTTAGTCTCAGTACCTAACATAGTACTTTGGTAATTCACTATTGAATCGAATTGACTAGAATTGGACTGTTGAATTGAATTTAAATTTCAAGACATTCAAAGCCTATTTAATTTTCTTTGGAAACCCATTTTTCTAAGTGAACTACAGTTAACTTGTTGCTATTAAACTTTAATCCTGTAATGTTAGTAATACCATCATTTCAAGTTATTAATTTAAATAACAACTGTATTCATGGATTGAGGTATCTAGTTTTCCTTTCATTCTTTCATCTAACTAATCAACAAAATATTTAAAGTCCAGAGAGTAACTGAAAGTCCTCAAACCTGTTGTGAGATAAGGGGATGTCTACTCCAAGCTTGTGAAGATCTTCCTTGGTGGAATGGGCAGATGAGAACAATTTGCTCCAAACACCATGCTGAAGCAGGTGCTGTGGAATGCTTAGACATTGGTTAGGCATCAAAGACACCAAGTTCATGCACTGCATCCTGGGCCATTGCCAGTTGTCTTGACTTTTGTCCTGGCACTGGACTTTGATGATTCCAGAAGAGAGTGCAGCTGACCTTTGAGCACTCTGCTCCAGTTAAACTCAATTCATGCACAAGTCAAGACATCACTCTTGCGATGTTATTGGTCCTCTTCAAAGATGAAGGACAAACAGCATTCTCCTGCCTCATTCTCATCATCTGGAAATAGCTTTGTATAAACCTATGTAAATACTGAGTACTTACCTATATGCATGTTATGAACATGCATCTGTTTGCATGTTTGGATACTTACCTGCACATATGTTGTTTTTTTTCCACCACAGTACGTAAATTCCTTGAGATCATGAAAAGTTTTGTTTTTGATCTTATGTTCCCTAAGCCTAGAACAGTGATTGCCACTTAATAAATACTCTTTGAATGAATGAGAGGCTTACACTATTAGTAAAAAATGAGCGATAAATATCCTTAAAGACATGAAATTTCGTGACTCCTTTCACAATGAACACTTCAAAATTTGCTCCTCTGCATTTTAATTTCATTTGAGTTATTCATTAGAAAAGTAATAATAATACTTCTAACTTATTGGCACTTAATATCACATGATGTAGTATAATAAGGAAAATTGTAAAGGTTATTCTATGGAGAAAAAGAAATCTGTCAGCATGGTTACCCATTAACCACATCCTGCACTAAGTGCTAGTTTTTAAGATCCCCACTTTAATTATCTATCTTTCTCAGTACCTTGCACCAGCCTTTCGTAATTGTGTTTAATAAATCTTTTTAAATGAAATTTATTTAGTCATTCTACAAATGTGTGCCTGCTATGTGCAGGTGCTTTGGAAAATACAGAAAACTAAAGGTATAGTTCCTAACTTCAAGGATTTTAAAGTTTATTTGGGAAAATAAAATATATAAGTAAAAAAAGTTACAAGGCAGTAGGTATGTGTCCTATGAGGGATATGGATTATAAATATTGTGAGAATTCAGAAGGAAGAGAGATAATGAGGTTCAAGTATCAGGGTAGGCTTCAGAGGAATAATTAAGCCTCATATGAACTTTGAAGTATTGATAGGATTTAAGAAAGACAAAGAGGATGGAGTGATAGGGCATAGAAAGAGGGTGAGCATGGTCAGGGACAAATAGGGGAATAGTAAGAAAAGAAAAGCAGGCTGAAGTTTTTTTACCAGAAGAATGCTAAGACAAAAGAGGTGTTTTAGGAAGATTTATCTGATTGGCAACTTTGATGGATGACCAGTGAAATAGAAAAAAAAATGGGAAAATGGTGCTTAGTTCTGTGTAGCTTCCTTCTACTTCTATAGTGACAGAGTAGTGGAAAGGGGGTCAGGAGGTGCTAAAAACAATACAATTCTTTGATAATCCAAAAGCACTAATATAACTTTCAGTCTTCATTTGTAGTTTTGTCCAACACCCAATGAGTTCATAAAAGTTTGTTGTCTGTTCAGACACCTCCCACTAGAGTATCATGAAACCTTCCACCAAGAAGAGGAGCAGGTGTTGGTATCTGGTGAGCAAGAAACACTAGCACAAGAAATGAATGTCACTGTACTTTGACAGGGAACAACTGCTTATAGACATAGCAGTCATTTCAAAGTCAGCTGTCTGTGTGCAATCAGATCAAAGAGTAAAGATCAAAGCATAGAATAAATCTGAAGAAAACAGAAAGATGAGAAGACACTGCATGTAATTACAATAGCTCCAATTGGACCTGATTAAATATGTTGTCAAGTATGAAGAAAAGGAAGTGGAGAGAAGTAAAGAAACAGATTCACTATTTCTCAGAAAAGGTTAACTTATGCAAAACACTTTCAGGGGCAGCTAGGTGGTGCAGTACATAGAACATCTGGCCTAGAGTCAAGAGGACCTGAGTTCAAGTTCAACCTCTAACATTTACAAGCTGTGTGACCCTGAGCAAGTCACTTAACGCCAACTGCCCCCCCAAAAAAAACCCACTCCCCCAAAGGAAATGAAAAGAGTCTAGGAACCACTTTTGTCAGTAGCTACCTAAGTTTGTTGCCAAGTAGGGACAGTTAGCAGCCAGTTAGCAGCAGACAGTTACTAGCAGAATTAGTAACACTAGTTCAGAATGAAGATTTATTTGCAAATTTTTAAGGGGAAGCTAACACAAGATTACAAGTACTACCTCACAAAACAAAGAAAAGGTTTAGAGAAAATAAGCCTGTAGAGAACTTGGTATGAGATCCAGCTAACCTAGATTGTTCTAAAAGCATCTATAGATGAAACTAGGACAAATTGATGCAAAAAGGAAGATATGAATCTGTTTCTGAATAATCCATTTTTATTGATAATGACAATGTGACCAACACATTTTTACTATGTCAGTATCCAATGTAATATGCAATAAACTGAAAATGGCATTTAAGAAAGTGAAGTTAGAAGGAGCCACTGAACCTGAATCAAATAAATACACCAAAAATCTGTGCTAAAGGCAACAATTTTAAAGGTTCTCAGGAATCAGTTCTCAAGATCATTCCAATTAAAGGGCCACTAGGGACACAAATACAAAAGCAAAAATAGTCCTTATCCTCAAGGATCCTACATTCTAATGGGGGCAGACAATACAAACAGGAGAATGGTGGGTAAGGTGGGACTTTGTGATCAAGGAAGGTTACCCTTGTGATTGAGGGCATTGGGGAATAGATTTGACACATCCCACCCAGTATTTCCCCTATTTGTCCCTGAAAATCCCACCCAGCAGAGTTTATTTGATCATAGTTTGTGATCCCAAAACTGAAAAGGTTGGTGAGACAAAGGTACCAAGGGCTAAGTGATTGTTTATTACTGTGAAGACTATGGAGTTAATGTCCAGAGTAGAAGAAGTGAAAGCTGAGGCTTTCTTGAAATCATGAAAAGGTTCCCAGAAAATGAAAACATCACAGATGGTGTTTTTCAACTTTCTCCACCAAAAGTGATCAAGGAGAAATGGGAACTATTGATTCATGAATGAATGAATGAAAAAGCATTTATTAAGTATTTACTATGTGTCAGACAGTGTGCTAAACATTAGGAATACAAATATGTATATATATATATATATATGTATATATGTATATATATATATGCACCAGTTTATCTATATTTCCCAAAGTACCTGTACATAGTAGGCACACATTTGTAGAATGAATTATTTCATGTAGAAATTACTTCAAATTAGAAATTTGTAGAAATTAACTTCATGTAAAAAAGCTTACATGGGGAACAACTAATATGAGATAGTGTTGTCCAAGGATGGGAATTTTGGTCTGAGGAGTCAGCTATCCAGCACAGTGGATATAGTGGCAGGCCTGAAGTCAGGAAGATCTAATGTCAAGTCTGGCCTCTGACATTGGCTGTGTGACCATAGGCAAGTCACTTAAAAACCTCTATTTGCCTCAATTTCCTCATCTGCAAAATGGGGGTAATAATAATAGTACCTGCCTCCCAGGGTTGCTGTGAGGATTAAAATAATAATTATAAAATACTAGCACATATTAGGTGCTATATAAATGTTAGCTATTATTATTGTTGCTATTATTGTTGTGGTGGTGGTATTGATGTATAGAAATGTCAACCAATAGATAACGTCCTTTACAGAAGTAATGGAAATATTGATTTGATTGTTCAAAGCAAAAGTAGAAAGGGGAGAGTGGGAAGGTTGCCATTTATGCAGTGGCAAGGAGAAGGCATGATGTACAGAGTGGATAGCTGAATAGAATATGATAGTGACGCATGTTCCAGTGCCTAGAACTAACTAGTAGATATAGTGGGTTAGTTTGCACTCATTCAATTTGATTTATGACTATAAATCAATTAGGCTGGGTCCTTTAGCAGAAATTCCAAAAATTAATGTATTAACTTCCTCCAAAGTTTAGAGATATGAAGGGCCAAGGTCAATATAGAAAGAAGGTGCTGGTTCAGGAGGAAAGAATCAAGGCAATGACAGCAAAGTAAGATGGCTTGGTTTCATGGAAAGCTTTGTGGCTAGATGGGACGTGATAATGAAGCATTCATTTGCTTTCTCATTTCTATATAATTTTATAAAAATGATCTAATTACTATTATTATTATAAGTATTAGGAAAAAGAATGTACTGGTCATGTAGTCAGAAAGAGAAACTACAGATGGATAGCTTAAGTGTTATATTGATATCCCTAAGATATTAAAAGGAAGCCCCAATGTTTTAGATGGATCTTCTGCAGTTCTTGAAATATGTGGAAAATTTCTTAAGATGTTAAGCATAGAAAAGTTATGATTTATATTGGTTAAGGAAGTACTCTTACCATCTACAACACTGACCAACTATTACCAAAACGCAGGCAAGCACAAGAGCCCCACCCCAGACCGCCAGTCCTGCTTCCAGACCAGCCCTCATTGCAATCACCCAGGAAAGCAATGCCTATAAAGAGAGGATATTATTACCAACTATCAAACAATTGCCATCAATACAGCATTCAAACCAGGCTAGCTGAAGCAGCAAGGTACCCTGGGACAGAAACAAGAAACAACATATGACAGGCAAGTCAAATCACCATCACAACCTTGAACATCATCTCCCCTCAGAGCCCAACAGAAACAGCCCAGGACCCTGGACCCAAGGGCCTTTGGGATAACAATGCTTCCACCCCCAGAGCCCTCAGACTTCATCCTGGGATGCAATTCCTGAGGAGGTAACAGCCTGGCAACTGCTCCCACAATACATCGACTTCTCTTAAAGATCTGGAAAAGAAAGTTCTTGCCACCAAAGCCTTTGATATTGCCAAATGTCAGGAACTGATATGATTTTATTAGTGGAAATAATATTAAGGAAGAGGCATTACCATCTGCTTTGCTGCTGCACCTTAAGCACCAAGAGATCTTTCTATCTGACATACAGCTGAAACTTTCCATATATGTTTTCTCCCTCATTAGAATGTGATCTCCTTAAGGGCAAGAATTGTCTTATTTTTCTTTTTGTATTCTCAGTGCTTTACAAACAGCAAACAATAAATGAGTTTTTTTTTTTAGCAATTGGGGTTAAGTAATTTGCTCAAGGTTACACGGCCAGTTATTTCTGGATGTGGTGCTAAGTATCAGAGCCCGGATTCGATCCCAGGTCATCCTGACTCTGGGGCCGGTGCTCTTACTCACTGCACCACTTGGCCGCCCCAATAAGTTCTTTTTTCAATCATCCATTCTGTAAAAATGTAAAATCTCATGAGGGTATACTATGTTTCAACTCCAAAATATTAAGGAATTGTTCTTTTTCCACTTGGCTGCCCTCCTTTGGACTTCTCTATTTTGTCCCAGGAACCTCTTCTTCCAGTAAGATCACCCTGTTAGTACCCACCCCTAGAGTTCCTCCAACCCATTGATTAGAACAGAGAACTCCTCTCAGAACCTCCACTTAAAGAGGATGCCCAGGTCAGCCATCTCTTTATTTCCACCCCACTTCAGTCCTCTGGATTTCTCCATCATGCCCCCAAAAGGGGGTATGGGGGGGGCAGGAACTCTCTTTTGCCTTTCTTATACCCTCACCTTTTGACCCAGGGCTTGGCACATAGTAGGCTCTTAATAAATGCTTATTGACTGACTGTCATGGTCAATTTCGGAAAGACCCCGGGTCCAACTGGTAAACTAGGCACTATGGAAGCTATATTAGCACCGTAAAATGGCAGTACTCATTACATCATATAATGTCTGGAAATGATACTATATGGATAAGTGTACTTATCTACCTTTGCTTCAAAATTGAAATCCTTATGAGTTATACCTTCTTCAACAATTCCTCCATTTCTAAAATGAAGAATTTTAAAAACATTAAATGAATATTTGTAAAGGGAAAGGAAAAATTCTGTAAAGAAATGGGTCAGAGCTATCCGCGAAATAAAATTGTGAAAGGACCATATGTGATTAAGCTCCCTAACAAATGTCAATGTTATTCTTCATCATTTACCTAGCACTTCATTTTTCAGTGTGATTTGCAATTAATTAGCTTTCACAACATCCTTCTGAAGTAGGTCAGCACAGCCCAGATTTTTTAAATGAAGATAGTGAATTATATGACATATTCAAGGTTAAAAGTACAAGATAGACAAACACCAAGAGCTAGTCCTTCGTGAATTCATCTGAACTCCCTGGGCCACCTGGAAAACAGACATTCTTTAAAATGTACATAGTCCTAGGAGTTCCCAAACTAATTTCCCACACACATGCCCATGTATACAGATTCACAGATGCAAATAAAAGCGATTATGGTGGATATTATCACAAAACCTCTGTCCAATAAAGGTATTTCCATGAATGTTGTACAAAAGCCACAGTTGATTGGGCTAGTTAGGGCTAATTCAAAACCACACCTAATCCTGTACAAGTACCCTCTCAGATTCATAACCATACATAGCCATTCTTTATAAGGAGATCATATATACACACACACACACACACATGCACACTGTTAGTAAAGAAAGTTGAAAGGAGATTTTGTTGTTGTTCAGTCGCTCAGTCATGTCCGACTCTTTGTGACCACACAGACCAATTGCCCATGGGGTTTTCTTGGCAAAGATTCTGGAGTGGTTTGCCATTTCCTTCTCCAGTTTTATGTAGGCAGGGGTTAAGTGACCTGCCCAGGATCACATACCTACTAAGTGTCTGAAGTCAGATTTGAATTCTATTCTTTCTGACTCCAGGCCCAATGTTCTATCCACTGCGCCATCTTGCTGCCCCCTTGCCATGAGAAATAGCTGAAGTTTTTAAAAATTGCCTCATCAAGTAGCAGTTATATTTTAATTCCCATAGGACTCTCTACCTAAAATACCTCAAAGGGTTAAAAAAACATCCACCTAAATTGATAAACTACCACTTTCTCTTCTGTACCAGAGACCATATGCTGGAGGACTTAACCTTTTTAGTTCTAGAACTTAACTCCGGCTCTAGGGCCCCTGCTGTTGACTGCTAGAGTTCAGGCAGATGGTAAGGCCTAGAGGACCTTAGGATAGCACTTTTCATGGGGGCTCAAACAAGGTTAAGTAAAGCACACATACATGAAAGTAGGAATGATATCATAAAATTTTCACAGTTATTTTATTTTGCTCTTGCATTCAATTCTTAATTACCTAAGTCAATGGGCAGTATTAGCAAAGGGATAATTTTTAATTAGCATAGAAATTAGCAGCTCACACCTACACTGATTTCCTTCATTTGTATGGACAAAAGGGAACTCTTGTAGCAATTTGGGCATCAAATGAAGCCCCAGAAGACAACATAAAAAGAAGAAATGGCTCTATACAAACTCTGAGGCAGAGGAAAACTTAGGAAGAATGAACAGGGAAAGGGAAAAAGATCCAAATGAATTATTAAGTATTTACTATGTCGCAAGCACTGGGCTAAGCTGTGGAGAAACAAATAGAAAAAATGAGAAAGGCCTTACTCCCAAGGAACTCATATTCATATCTAATTGAGGAATACAACATATACAAGAAAGCTCAGCAGCAGGGCAGATGGAAAGACCAGAAGTCCTAAGGTTTCATTGTGCAAATGGCAAGGCCAAGGTGTCCTTTGGTTACCCCAGTACATCAAATGACATTATCAGAGGCCTGAAGAGTATGGAGTCAGGGCAGATGGTGAGGGCTAGAAGACCTTAAGAGGCAGTATCAGGGCAGTGGTTAGGCCTGGTGTCTTCTTTCTGACTGGATTCAAGTTGGCGATCCCTCTCATTAGCACAGTGTCTAGAAAATAGTAAGCAATAAATGCTTGTTAACTTGACTCATGCAAGCGATGTGAGCAATAAGGCAGTCCATGTGGCTGCTAGGGTAGCCCAGCAACAAGGGAGGAGAAGGAAAGAAAAAGAGGAAGATCTCCCCCAGTGGCAGAAGGCCTCCTCACCACCTGGCCATCCCAAATGGATTCTGGAATGACCTGGGAATGCCATCTATAGATTTTTTTTTCTATAGGCCCTGAAAAACATCCTATCCCCACTGCCCCAACCAGTGGTCTTGATCTATATCTGGCCACTGGACCCAGATGGCTGCAGAGGAGACGGTGAGGCTGGAGGCTTTGCACAGCCCTGCCTCACTTAAGTCCAACTCACTTGTATGTCACGGTATCGCCTCCCCGATATCATAGTCCTCTTTGAGAATGAAGGACAAACGACCATCATAATGATTACCATTTCTGGTTCCTGGTGATGTTTCAGCCAAACCAAAAACTGATAACTTTAAAGACTATCAATTCCTTTAAGTATAATTTTGCTTCAAAAAATGTATACAAGAAACAATGTTTACCACCAAATATAACTTTGCTTTGATATTTCCATCATAGGGACATTTTGCGAGCAAATATGAATCAAAGTAACAGAATGAGAAAAATAATGCTAGAATTTGGTTTGGTATTTTCAGCTCCCAGGTCTTATTATTTTTTTTAAATAAAAGAATGAGTGGTTCAATCGAACATTAGAAGTGATATTTTCCATGACTCTCCTTAGTTCGATTTTATTCCTACACATTAATAAAGTAAATTATTCCTTAGCTGGAATTCAATTCATTGTAATTACCTCTTAGTAGGCATTTAAATACAACTGCAGTATAACAAGTAGTTACATAAAACAAACATTTATTAAACACCTACTACATGCAAAGCAGTATGATAGACAATGGGGATAAAAAGGGAAAAAAATGAAAGTTCATACCTTCAAGGGATTTATATTCTACTTGGGGGAGGGAAGAATACTACAGGTACTGAGATAAGTAAATACCAAATAATTTGAGAAGGGACAGAACACTAACAACCAGGGAAGACAGCAATGGCTTTCTGTAGGAAACAGTTCTTAAGCTAAGCCTTGAAGGATTTTAAGAGGTAGAGGGGAGTAGGAAGCTTATTCCAGGAATGGGGGAAAAAGATAAAAGGAAGGAGTTGAAATATTGAGGTGAGGGAAGAATAGGCCATTTTAACTGGAACATAGAATGCAAGAAAAGGAATGGTGTTTTTGGAAAAGGAGGCTGGAGCCTGTAGAGAGCTTTAAATGAAAGGCTAAGAGATATGTATTTTGTTCTAGAGACAACAGGGAGTCACTGAATATTTTGAACAAGGAAGTGACACAGTCAGATCTATGCTTCAGAAAAACAATTTCAATGTCTATGTGATTTTAATGCCAAGTAGATTTTGTTGTATCCTGATTCTCTGAAAATTATTAAAGTATATATGATAAATATAGCATTTTCTATTAATGATACTACTGAATTAATTAGAACAAGACATTTCCCCAACTGTATCTGATAATTTACCATGAAAGAAGAATTTTGATGGTTGTTTCTTGTTTGTTTGTTTTTCAATATTATGACATGAAGTAAAAATAAGCAATAAGAGTGAGGTCAAATGTTTTGCCGATGATCACACAAGTGGCTAAAACAATACTGGAAAGCAAGTCTCCTGAACTCCAAAGTCAGAGTTCTTATCTCTAGCACCTAGTACTGTGTCAGGAACCAATTCACTGCTTAACAAATATTTGTTGATTGATTACATTCTTTTAACTGCAACCTAATTTCATAGTAGATGAAATAAATACTTGATGAATGATAAACCCAGTCAAAGGTATTCTCTCTTCTCTCAACCTATATCACAGTTTCTACCAATCATAAGGCATTTACATATATAGCCTGATATTGATCCCAACACTTTATAATATGAATAACTCATCTGGCCCACTAGACTTTGTGCCCCTCACAGCACCTCGTATAGAGCCCTGCATAAGGGAGATGCTCAATAAATATGCTGGAAGGAATTAATTAATTAACCACTAGGTGTCAAATGACAATGAATGATGAATAAGCCATCATGTTCCAGAGAACATGGTCCATTCTTCAGTCACTGTCACACGTCTGTATTCCCAGCATATAACATACTGCTTGGCACAGAGGGTGCTTAATAAACACTTGCTGATTGATTTATTGGGGGAAACAGATCACAAGCTTGGTAAGGAAGTATAGCATGGTAGTGATGAAAAGTTTCAATTATCCAGACATCTGCTAGAGCTTTCTCTACCAAGAGTAGAGTAGTTAATAATTTCTTGACTTCCCTTAATGATAATTTCACCCAACAAAAGGTAGATATACCAATGAAGAGGATTCAATTCTGGACATGAGTCTCAGTAACGTGAATTAACTGGTTACTTAGTAGATGGGGGTGTAGGGACAGTGGAAGGATGAGTGGGAATGACGCTAACTTGGGGGAAGTCACCATTGCATCATAGAATTTATAATTAATAAGTTGAGATGTATTAGTAACTATCATGTTGCCTTCATTAGACCTTTTCTAACTCAACAGAAGTGGGATTCCATGAATAAAGGTGAGGAATTTGATAGGATGTATAGATTTGCCAATTTGGGACATATATCTGATAGCATCCTGCTTCTTCTGGCAAGGGAAGAATTTTTAAATGCTACTTGTTAAATAAAAGTATTTTGTCCTAACTTTTATCCTAATTGAATGGACTTTAAGATGCAAAGATGTTGCACTTAGCATTGTTTTCTTTGTTCTGCTGTGTTCACACTTAGCTCACTCAGAAGCAGCTAGGTAGAACAGTGGATGACATGCTGGGCCTGGGGTCAGGAAGACCAGAGATCAAATCCAGCCTCAAACACTGTTTGGCAAGTCATTTAACCTATCTTTGCCTCAGTTTCCTCATCTGTAAAATGGAGATAAAAATAGCACTTCCAGGTTGTTGTGAAGATTAAATGAAATGATTATTTGTAAAGCATTTCGCATAGTGCCTGGCACATATTAGGTTGACTATTATAATCATGATGATTAGTATTGTGAAAGCTGAAGGGGGCTCAGAACTTAGTAAAGCAATGCAGACTCTACTACATACTTATACTCTTAGGTTAAAAAAGGCCTCTGAAACCAATCCCTGTAAGATAAAGATAATAATGAATTTTGGAGAGTAGGAGATAGATAATGTGGCCTTTCTTTGTGCTGGGAGTGGTAATTTCATCTAATTATTTAGGCCATTAATTTCCAGTGATTTTCCAATGAGCCTTCCATTCCATTAAAAGTCAATAACAGTTGTCAGTATGTCTTAGTCCTTTATGTTCGTAATTATTGTTGAATTATATTTTCCCGTGGAGTACAATAGAAACACACACGCCCACACATCCACAAGCTGAGGCATTTATCAACTCAAAACAAACAGTTCATGAAGTTAACTCCCAAGTGAAATATGTGGAATTTATATTCCACATGATTTCCACACACTGCATTTCCCTACATTGGATATTTTATTATATGTACCAAACTTCAAAAGTGAAGGAATTAAATTAATCTCTTTTCAACAAACATTGTCTACCACATGTATGAACCCATACTGGATGTTGCAAGAGGAGATAAGAGATGAATAAGACAGAATCCTTGTTTTCAAGGACTTAAAATCTCAGAGGGAGAATAAGAGAAACAAATAATTATGGTCACTGTAACTCCAACTACAACATACAGTTGGTTGGGCAGCCCACTTAATTAGTCCAAACATCTGATCACACCATTTCCCTATTTCTGTCAAGGGCACCACCATCCCTCCATCCTCACCCAGGTTAGCAACCTAGTTGCCATTTCTGACTCATCACCCTACGTATTTAGTCTGTTGTCAAGTATTGATATTACTTCTTTCAAAGCATCTCCACTCACTTCCCTTTTCTCTACTCACATAGCCACCAGCTGGTACCAGTCCTCATTACCTCACGCCTTGACTACAATAGCTTGCTAGTAGGCCTCCCTGCCTCAAGTTTCTCCCCACTCCAGTCCATCTTCCACCCAGCTACCATAGTAATTTTCCCAAAACTTGTCTTCTTCTCACCCCTCCCTTCAAAACACACACACTCACACTCAATAAACTTCAGTGACTTTTTTTGGGGTTAAGTAACTTGCTCAAGGTTACACTGCCAGGTGTTTCTGGGTGGGTGCTAAGTATCTGAGCCAGGATTCGATCCCCAGGTCATCCCAACACTGGGGCCGTTGCTCTTACTCACTGTGCTACCTGGCCGCCCCCTTCAGTGACTTTCTATTAGCCTTAGATTAAAATATAAAATCCTATGTTTGGCTTTTAAAACACTTGACTTGTCCCTTTCCTACCTTTCCCATCTTTGCACTTTATTCCCCTTCACATATTCTATGATCCAGACTTACTATTCCTCACACAAGATACTCCATCTCCTAACTTTTTATTGATTGTTTCCTATGCATCACCCTGCTCACCCACACCTCCTGGCTTCCCTCAAAACTCAGCTCAAATCCTACCTTCTTCAGAGGACTTTTCCTGGATTCTACCACTGCCACTGCCTTCCTTCAGATTATTTCCCATTTATACTATCTGTATATATTTATTGGAGAAGGAAATGGGAAGCCACTGCAGTATCTTTGCCAAGAAAACAGCAAATGGAGCCAAGAAGAGTCAGATATGACTGAAATGACTCAACAGCAACAAATAGATATAGATATGTATATATGTGTGTATATATAGATAGAGTAGGTACATAATTCACAAGTTGTCTTCCCCATTATAATATGTTTTTGACTGAAAGAACATGTTTTTGCCTTTCTTTATATGCTCAGTGCTTAGTACAATGCCTGGCACAAGTAACATCTTAATAAATATTAGTTGACTGATTTTGCCCCAAAGTCTTCAGTAACTGATATTCAAGGCCTTCCTTAATCCAGCACAACCCTGTATTTCCAGATTATTTTGTACTATTTTCCTCCATATTTTCTTGGTCAAAAGGAAATGAGTTTTAATAAATAAGAATTTAATAAAGATAAAAATTTGAAGACATACATAAAATTTGATAAATGGAAATAGTAAACTAGTACAGAAAAGCAATGGTCAAAGGATACATATGAAGGGAAACAAATGAAAATGTTGATGCTTTAAAATAAAAATGTAAAAATGAAAGAGCCAGATGGTAAGGTAATATCCTATCCCAGTTCTAAATCTTTGGAAACTGCCTAGGTCAGACATACTGGAAGGAAATTCTGACAGGGTATGAATGTATTGATTGGGATCCAGGAAGAAACTTTAAAACAAAACAGGTTCATGGCTAGATGTGGTGTCTAACAGCAGAGGTATCAAATTCCTTTGCCCAGTGATGTGACCAGCAAAATTTGTGATGACCAGAACCATATTCAAATGTAAATGGGAAATGTTTAATAAAGTAAATAAAAACCACACAATATAAATTATGTTCATTTGTGACTTTTTAAATCAATATGCTGCCAGCAGGGATCTGTTTTTATTTGAGTTTGATACTATTGTCTTAGAGATTCCCAAAACCAGCTCCATTAGAAATATTTTTTAAGTGTCATAAAATTTCTCTAATATAAGATACATCTAATATCTAGTATCATACAAGTGTTTATAAATCAAAACAATGAAAGAATAAATGGATATATCATTTTACATTGAGTGAAAATACAAGAATTCATTTTCACCTTGATCAATAGAGTAATTATAAATTTCCCATTTGCCAACCTAAAAATCGTTTTAAAATAAATTATATGATATACAATTTTGATGTCTAACAAGTAATTATATTTTTATTGCTGGAGCAGTAATAATTGTTTATTAGATTTTTAAAATATTTTATAGAGACTTGGAGGCCTTTACCCCTCCTGAAGTAGTTTTTGTGTAGAGGAAAAATCATCCATAATGATTAGTAGGAATTAGTTATTAGGAGTTAAATATCCCATATCACCTACAATGATTCTTTGGAAGTTAAGAATAAGATAAAATGCACAAACCTGACCTATGAACTGGCCAAAGGCTGTAATCATCTATAAATATTCTACGGATGTTTTCAGAGGGTTGTTGGGACCAACATTATTTGCATTTATTGCAAACCATGAAATGAAGAATTGATTCTGTTCCCAAACAGCCCATTGAAATTGCTACAAAACCAATATTGGATAAGAAAATCCTTTCTTCAAAGGTTTCTCCCCACCTTGTATAAATCACATATAAAATATTTATAGCTACTCTTGTTAAACTAAAACTGTGCTTATATTACTTTACCCTAGAGCAAAATCTCATTTTTAAAAGACTCTTTGGTAATTTTGATAGTCTGTGATAAAATTCATACTTGGGTTTTTCGTATCTAGAGAACTGAAGATGGTAAGAATGAAAGCTCAAAATGGTTATAAGAATCAATGACCTCGAGAGATGTTCTAGAGCAGGTTCTTAACTTTGTGACATGGACCCTTTGGAGGTCTAGTGAAACCTATGGATCGCTTCTCATAATAATGTTCTTAAATGCAGAAAAATATATAAACCAACAAAGAAAATCAAAAGTCAGCAAAGATTATGTATATATATATGTAATATTTTTCCTATACAAGTTAATAGATCTAAAAACTACAAGAACCCTTGTTCTAAGAGAAATTAAGAAAAAAAAATCTTCCCACACACACACACTGTTTTGACTCTGCAATGCAAATACCATTTTTTAGCAATGTCAGGCTCTTTGGAACCTAGATAATTATGTGTTGCTACCCTGCCCTACATTGTGAAATGTCTGAATATCACAGTCACTTCTACATTAGAGTTACTGTGTGTTTTGCTTTAAAAAAATAAATATGAGAGAAGGAAACAAGCATTTATTAAGTGTCTACTATGTGCTGGACATAGTGACAAGCCCCTCACAAATATCTCATTTGATCCTCAGAACAACTGTCAAGGATAAGTGATATTATGGGCAGTTAGGTGGCATAGTGTATAGAGGGGCTAGGCCAGGCATCAGAAAGACATCATCCTGAGTCCAAATATGGCTTCAGACACTATGTCTTTGACAAGAAAACCCCAAAATGGGTCATGAAGAGTCAGACAGGACTAAGACAACTGAACATCAATCACAAAAGGTGCTATTATAATCCCCACATTATAGCTGAGGAAACTGAGATAGACAGAGGTTAAGTGACTTGCCTACAGTCACATAGCTAATGAGCATCTGAGGTCAAATTTGAATTTAGGTCTTCCTGACTCTTGGCCCAATATGCTGATGTGTCACCTACAGTCAATAGTCAAAAACTATTTATTAAGTGCCTACTGTGTCCCAAGCACAGCACTAAGCACTGGTACCTAGCTGACACTTGCATATTCACAAATACATGTGCTTAGTATTTCTTTAATTAGGTTATACAGGTAGTCTAAGTAATATGGAAATGTACAAGTGGAGGAAAAAAGGTTTTGAATCCTTTACATCCTGAAATAATTAGAAGTACAATAACAGCTTTTTGAAACTATATTTTTAAAAAGGACAATGTATGTGCATTATTAACTAATTCTTCCATTAAAACAATACTCTGACTTGGAATTAATCCCTTTAGCTCACATTACTTGAAGCAAATATGCATATTAACCTCAGAATTGATCTTTTTTTTTACCACTCACTTCAAATGACAGTCATAACCAATCATTAGATGGACTTTCTTCTCAACTTATTCTGTCAAGTCAGGAGCAAGGTGTAAATTAGCACCTTTTAATGAGTCATGATGGACTTTTATCATCCATATAGGAAAGCAGAGAGTAGGAGGTTATGACAACCATTAGATGGTAAAGGAGACATAAACAGATGCTGTTCACAAGTCTCAATGCTCCAGTGGCAATTACCACCCGCTCTACTTCATCTATTAGTGCCATGAATGAAATATAAGTCAAGAGACAGAAAAATTCTTCGGACACCAATCTTCACTGCCACAAATGGGTTTTAAATTCTTTCATTAACAATATAGACCACACATGGCATAGCAGAATAACTCAGTGGTAAAGTAATAGGCTGAAAATTCAGAAATTTGATAGTATACTCATGTATGTACACTGAAAAAGATGCAACAGTATTAGACATTTTCATTTCTTTATCTAAAATGTGGAAATTGGATGCTTTCAGAGCTGTTTGTAAGAAATAACCAATGAAGACAAATCTTCATTATTCCTACTCTGCCCACTCAGAATTTATAATTTTTAACACAGATTCAGCTAAAATTTATCTTGAAACCAAAGAGAAAAGATTTAAGTGAGTAATGATGTATCCTTCTTGACTATCCTGCAGCATGTGACACTGTTGACCATTTCAAAGTTTAAAAATAGAAGTGCATTACTTTAAAAATATTTCATAATTTGATTTTTAAATTAATTCTGATTGACTTTCCCTCTAATTTGTTTAAAGTAGTAATGTTTCCTTGCAAAAGGAAATGGCAAATTTCTCTGCAGCTCCAAGAACACAAAAGCAAATTACAAACATGCATTGCTAAAAGTCACTTGGATTTTTATCGATTTGAAAAGAAAATAAGTATTACACTGTAGCATCTTGAGTGAGATGGCCTATTTCATGCTTAACAGTTGTTCAATTATATGAGTAAACTAATTATTGTATAAGCTTAAAACCATTATAGCCTGAAAGCACAAAAAAAAGTGCAATATGAAAAAATAAGGAGAATATACCTAATAGAACCAAGCTTAAAAGTGTGTTCAAAAAAGAGTAAATCAATTTTTAAAATTAAACATGTGAGAACATATTTTTATATGCCTTGATACTTGAAATTCAAACTGTATTTAACCAAGATCAATCATAATACGTTTTCCTTGACAGAGTATTTGAGTGTAAGCCCAAAGAAATCAAACAGGGCAGCCAGGTAGCACAGCAATTAAGAGCACCGACTCCAGTGTCCAGATGACCTGGGGATCAAATCCGGGCTCAGACACTTAGCATCCACCCAGAAACACCTGGCCATGTAACCTTGAGCAAGTTACTTAACCCCAATTGCTTAGGGGCGGCCAGGTGGCTCAGCAAGTAAGAGTCAGGATGACCTGGAGATCGAATCCCGGCTCAGATACTTAGCACCACACCCAGAAATAACTGTCCGTGTAACGTTGAGCAAGTTACTTAACCCCAATTGCTTAAAAAAAAAAAAAGAAATCAAACAATACCTCACACTTGAGCAGGATATGGCATTCCTTTCCTGACCTTCAGTCCTTTCCCTTCCACTAGGCCTTAGCAGGAGAAATTTATTCTTGGATCACACAGAGACATCAGTCAAGCCTCTTACTTACAGACTTGTAGCTTCATGTTAATCTTGGGGGAAGAAAAAAAGCTGTAGCAGCCACGGCCCAGTACTAGAAATTCAGGGGAATGGTACTAGGAAGGAGACATATTCCTTTGAAATGCCCAAGACTTTCTCCATTAAAGATTTTTATAACCAATTACTTATGCTAAAATTGGCTCCATGAGATTTTATGAAAGCAGTATAATAGATGCAGTTCTAAAATTAATTTTTAAAAATCATCAGGCCTAAAACCTTTATTGTAGACAACAGAAATTACTTTGGCCTTACCTAGCCACTGACATTATCTTCTACCATTTTCCCTACCCCTCAGATGTCTGCTCAGAATTTTTCCCCAAATATAGATTCCCATAAAATTATACTTTAAAATACTAGAAAGTCAAAATATATTGAATTTCTAATTAGGTTCCTTCCCAATTCTCTTTGTAATCACCATTATTTCTTTAAAGAAGCAAATATGTGAGACTGTAGTTTCTTTTAAGGCTGATTGAATGTACTCATCTATTACTTAAATCCAACTAAGTTTAGTTCAACTTCATGTTTAACACAGTTTTTTAAAAACAAAACAAAATATATTAAAGACTTGCACAAAAAAGGTTATTTTTATCCAAGTGAGTAAAATATTGTGTTATTTATCTGTTTCAAAGGTTAAGTGAATGAATGAATGAATGAATGAATGAATGAATGAATGAAAAAATAATTTGTTAACGACTTACTATGTGCCAGGCACTACGCTAAATGACATGGATACAAACAGAAAAAGCAAGATAGTTCTTGGTCTCAAGGACTTTACAATCTAATGGAAGAAAACAGGTATGGGGGAGTGGTGGTGAAGGAGGGGATTTTTTGTTTTGACAGGGATGCTGAATGGAGTCAGAGTGAAAGTGATTGACGTATCCTTTCCATAAATTATAATATTGACTTGATTATTGATCTCAGAGCTAGAGGTAGAAAGAAGACAAAGAGCAGGGCAGCATGGCAGGAAGGTGTCCAGAATACGTCATGGTGGGTCTGGACACTAGATATAGTGAATTCTCACCCATTGGGAGTATAGAGCCCAGGATGGAAACTAAAATGCTGAGTCTGAAGCCCAGTATGATGCCATATGAAAGGAAGCAACAGAGAACCATCCTGGGTTACTTAGGCAAGAGCTTCCAATATATTGATATTCAATCATTAAGAGCCAAATTTGAATACTTAACCACAGGTTGATCCATTTATTGTGCATCTGAATAACATAAACAAAACAGAGACATATTTAGCCACAGCAAAAAATCTACCTATATTTGTCTCTATCCTGATCATTTAATAAAAATAGAAATATTATTCATGAATATACAAAGAAGATTTGAGAAATGATTATTCCTGTGACACAATGAAGACTCGGTCTGGTCCAGATTTAGGAATCATTTTTTAAAATTCATTTCTTTGCAACAACTTTCATTTTCCCCACCACAAATCAGATTTTGTTACATGTCTACAAATGAACCTAAATGATCAAGTGTCTCTAGCAGTTCCACCTTCCCTCCTTCGTAACAGCAATGGTAAAGGTAAAAATTAAAATATTTGCAACTGTGGCAATAATTCTTTTAAGTACAAAGTTCTGGCTATTTCTTTGGGCCATAAAAAAGAGCACATCACCATTATTTGCTCTCATCTCCACATTACCTCAGTTGAACAAAGGTCAAAACCCAGCAAAGATGGATGTTGCTGACTTATGCCTATTTGCTATACTCTAAGCCATTTTATCTCGGTACAATGACAAAGAACTTGGCTTATTCCTGATAAATGAGAACAGAATTCACCAAAGAACATTCACAACCTCTTTGTTGTCAAATCTGGAGTCAAATACATCTGTCAAAGTACAGACATCCTATACTGACTAACCACAGGTCACTCAGTCACACAGAATCACTATTTAGTAACCACTGACTATTAATCAACTTCTTACCCAGTGCATCCAAAAAACAACTTTTTCTGTGACTCACTAACCTAGAATGATTTTTATATGTATTATATGTATATGTGTGTGTACATGTACAGGTGTGTGTGTATTCATTTTTGGTCATCATCTGATAATTTTATTTATGTAACTAAATGTTAAAGGAATTGCCACTCAGTTACAAAGGTTCAAAACTGAAACCTTTGATACAGGGTCAGAATTAAACTTGAATTCTAAATCATAAATCACAGAATGCCAGAATTAGAAGGGATTTTAAAGGTCAAAAAGTCTAACCTGAATACTGAAGTGAGAAATCCCAGGAGAGACACTTTCTTTAAAGATGGTAGAAAATGACTCTCTCAGTATTTTGGTTAGTATTCAGAATCAAATTAAAGGCTTGTGTCAATACAGACCTGATTATCTTTTCAATTGAGTATGTGCTTGCATCCAGATATATCCCTGCTCTTGTAAACTTAAAAATTGAATCTTTTGACAAAGAGAGGATAAAAAGAAGAAAGAAACTGGGAGAATGAACAAATTTCCATAATTTTCAAAAGAATTCTTCCCTGAGGTTACATTTTGTTCATAAAAGTCAGTATAAGTTAAGAAATGAGAAAAGGATACAGCAGGAACAAGGAACTGGTTCCTTTATCAACATTATAGCCAATCTATACAAAATGCTCAACATCCTCTGTGAATAGCTGCACTGAGGCTCCATACATTCTATTAAATATTTCAGTTCCAGGTAAATACAGAAGAGTTGATAAAAACATACTTTTTGAATCACTAGTGTTAAGAAGCAGCAGCATAGAACCAGATCCAAAATTCACTAAAAGGATGAAAGAGTTGAAAATTTCAATGAAGAAGGAGTAAATGGTTCAACAAAATGAATATCATAGTAAATACCATGACTAAGGTTTAAAGCACAAACCAGCAATGTAGCAACAACAGTGCTTCACAATAGATGGTTTCTTAAGGAAAAGTCCCAGGCATGAACTCAAGTCTCCTGGTTTTAATGTCCAATCATAGGAAGCAACTTCACAACTCTCCTCTCGATCTTCAAAGTAATAAATGAGCCATTAACTGGTTTCAATGGTCTCTCCATTCTGAGTAAGTATCAGTTCTGGAACTTCATTCATTCTCAAGACTTCTGCATAGAGCAGATAATGATGTAGGCTAGTGGGAAGTGGTAATTGACGGATAAAATTATCAGATCGTAGGCGTTCTGGTTTTAAAATGGACCGAATTTCCAAGCGACAAAGGTGACTCAGGGAAGGAACAGAGACTGTAGAAATAAACAAAATCAAGATGTTAAAAAAATTAAAATAAAAGGATGCAACAGTACCATTACACAAATTAAGGCCTCAAATTCTAAAGTCAGCAATACCAATGTGAATTAAGGAAATGATTCTACTAAGTTCAATAATAAACAAAGCAAACAAGAAAATGCCTAATTTTTTTTGCCCATTGCAAATAGCTGCCAGGTCTACCAAATCAAACACCTAAAATGAACCACTTGCCAAAAATATCCTCTTAAATTTAAGCAAAACAGTATAAAACTATCTTTAAAGGAGATATATGCATATATACACATACATATATGTATATATATTTTTTTCAAAAGACGATTTCATTCAAAAGAAGAGTCTTCAATGACTTCTATAGGAATGTTTTTTTTTTAATGGCAGCAACTTAATTCCCAAGATAAAGAAAAAAAGTGTTCACCAAGGTTAACATTCATGAAAACTAATAAAAATGAAAAACAATCACAATTTCATGCGAATCAAGAACATAGCTTTTCTGTTAGTCCATTAAGTTTTATATAAATCCCTATAAAATACAGCAAAGATTAACAGATCAAGAAAAGAGAGTTTAACACTACCAGTCACTTCAAGCTACATATTTTAAAATCCAAAACAAGAAAAGTTAAATGACTAAATAGAAATGCACCGAAATTCGTATATGTAAACTGGATCTAAGACAAAGACAGACTAAGCTTCATGAATCATATTCCAATAACTACTAATATAGAATCTACATAGCAAGTGTATTTCCATTGCTTTCAAGTCAATTGCCCCAATTTAATCTTAAATTATATAACAGCTGCAAATATCACCCCTTTGTCAGATGGGACAGCCTGGGCTTACATGATTTGTATTTGTGGCATGGTACTAGACTTGGCTAGAGTTATGTTCTTTCAACTGCACTGCTTTCCAGAGATTGTGAGATCTTAATTCTTTGATGTCTTCTTAACACTGAAATCAGTTAATCACCTTAGGTCTTAAAGGACTTAGGCATTTGGAATGGAAAGGACATAGTTACTTTAAGAACTGATTTCAATTTTAATAGTACCATTTTGGTTCTACCGAGGCCTTAACAGATCACTGACCTGATGAACCATAATTGCTCAGAAATATGTTCATCTGGACTGAGGGAGTCTTTAATCTGTGGATTATTACTGCCAGTCCTTCAGTGCCATTTTTGCTTAACTTGCTATTGAGTACTAAGGGAGTTTTAAATCCATGTGCATAATAATTGCATATGTGTAAAATGTCTATGAAAGTTTTAGTGCTAAGTAGTATTTTCAGATGTATATTCACTAGTTTAAATAATGCAATGGATGCTAAATCTTTCTAACTGGTTGAGGTAAGGTCAAGATCTCCCTTGTATTAAAATACAAATGTCTCAGCAGAAACAAAAGCAAAATATACTTTGAAGGGAACCTAAAATTCACTGCTAGGAGACTTAAAGCTATTAAAAAGAGATTTGATTTCTTCGGTTGAAACATCAACTTTTCATATAAAATTAAATCCAAAATTATCTAACACTTTCAAGTCACTCCCTGATCTACTAATTCAAGAACAAGTTGAAGTCTCCCTAAGATTTAGGTGCATCTTCTACAGTTTGTTGTCTTGGAGTAAGGAACAAGTCTCTTGGAGGAGTGGGTGGAGAGAACACTGTTTCTAGAAGGATCTAGAGATTATTAGGACCTGTGAGAATGTGGTACAGAGTGATACAACATTTCTTTTTGGTTATCTATATAGTACCTAAATATCTATAGCTATCACTCACTATAAATAAGATGGTTATGTGTTCCCTCAAATGTTACCAGATGTGCAAGGCTTTACTTCTGAAAAGACTAAATAGGGGTGGGTAGGTGGCACAGTGAATAGAGCACCGGCCCTGGAGTCAGGAGGACCTGAGTTCAAATTCAGCCTTGGACACTTAACTAACACTTACTAATTGTGTGACCTTGGGCAAGTCACTTAACCCCAACTTCCCTGCCTTCCCCCCATCCAAAAACAGAAGAAAAAAAAAAAGACTAAATAACCTAGAATGTATGCGTTACTAGTACTGTTTGTACCTGTGGCTTGATACCATCTGGGGGAAGAACTATTTTTACTGAAGTAAACACTTTATCCCACAATTACTTTTATATTCTAGTAATCAATTTACAGGGCTTAACAAGACAACAGTTTTCTTACTAATACCCCTCAATTTGAGGATAATTCAGAAAAAAACTGAAATTTGAGGAAGACAATCCTGTTAAATCTTTAGTAAATTCAATGATAGCAAAAAGAAAAATATGATCAAGATAAATGCCTGAGATAAATTCTTTTGAATCCTTAGCCAAAACAAAAATCTTCTTACAATAGGATGATTAGCACACTATAAAAGCTCTAGGAAGTGCCTAATTAAACGAGAAAGTATTAATGGATTTATTCCATCTCAGAGTTAATGCACTCATACGCCATTTTTTGCCTTCATTGGGAAAGGCTTGACATATGTTAAGGTCTTCAGAGTAAACCTTCCCATTTCTTTCCTAATTGATACATTGCACTAATTTTCCCATTTGGCACATGTCCTTCCTTTTGACCCTTTGTTAACAAAACCACTGTCTCTCATCTATCTATACTGAATAGATTTTTGTTCTTTACAGGTGTTGGTACATAATTGATAACATCAGATGAAACACTCAATGTTAAGAATTACATGTAAGTCAGAACCATAATATTATGAAAAAAGAAAACGCTATACTCAAAAACTAACAGGGACCTCAGATTATTATCTTCCTTTACTAGATATCAAATAGCTCCACTTAACCTGACAGTAATAATTGTGTGTGTGTGTGTGTGTGTGTGTGTGTGTGTGTGTGTATCTTTTTGGAGGGGGGAAGGCAAAGCAACGTCACATGGCTAGTAAGTGTTAAGTGTCTTGGGCTGCATTTGAACTCAGGTCCTTCTGACTCCAGGGCCAGGGCTCTATTCACTGTGCCACCTAGCCACCCCCAGTAATAATTTTATTTATACCCCAATTTAAGAGTAAGGTTAAAAAAACAACAACAAACAAAATTCTCTTTATAGCTTTCTGAGAGAAGAATTGGAAATATTATTATCTCCAATTTTAAAAGGAAGAAGCTGAAGGACAGAGAAGATAAGTCCCTCATCAGGTGATAGAACTAATGTCAGGCTCACTCCATTATACTATACTGTCTCTCTCAACATAAATGAAAAAGATTGCTAAAAAGAAAAATTCTGAGTAATGAAAACAGCAGCAGAATTCCCACAAAGACACAAGGAAACACACACCTCCTTCCTCTTGACAGAAAGGAAGGGGAGAAGAACTACCAGGACAGGGCATTGTACTCATCTTTAAAAATGTGAGTCTCCACATTTGATCATTTTACTTAATTATTTTTCTTTATTAAAAAATCAGTTTCAATCAGGAGGTGGAGATGGAAAATGGCCATAATGTAAAGACAAAGTATATCACACACAAAAAAGAAACAGCTAAAAAAACTACATCTATTATGCCCCTTACTTAGACTGCATAGCTTAAAGCAAATAGCTTCAAGACCTTTTAAGACACTGTTGCTAGCTTAGATGTGCTTTTCTTACACCAAGATTTCTTCTATTAAGAGGAAATAAGTCTTCTTTAATTCCTTCAACTAACATTAGCAAATGGGTCAAATTGAGAGCAAAATGAGGTCTGCTAATTATTTTTTTTTGAGACACCAACTAGCTCACAAAATCTAAATTAGTTCCAACCTTATCCTTTTTCACGAGCAAATCAAAATAGACATGACGCAGTGTTATAATTTTATACAAATCATTTTGACTACATAACCCCTACTTTTTTTAAATTTTTGTTTGTTTGTTTTGCAAGGGAGGAGGCAGGACAATTGGGGTTAAGTGACTTGTCCAAGGTCACACAGCTAGTTAAGTGTTAAGTGTCTGAGGCCAGGATTTGAACTCAGATCGTCCTGACTCCAGGGCCAGTTCTCTATTCACTGTGCCACCTAGCCACACACACACCCTTTTTTGAGCACGAGTGTGACACTGTCACACATACACTTTATTGATATTTTAGTTTTCTTACATCACCATAGTAATCCATTTATCCTTTTTCCTATCCTCCTCCTATTTTACAAATAGTATTTTTTGGAGAGAGATAAAAAAAAGCCAGCATAGCTGATCAATACACTGGAAAAATCGGAAAATATATGAAATGTGTAACACCTGTGGACCTCTCACCTGCACAAAGGGATATGTTGAGGGTATTTTCTCATATTTCTTCATTCCAAGTCCTGTTTGATATTTATAACTTTGTTACATATACTTTTGTTTTTTTGGGGGGATGGGAGGAGGTGTCATTGTACTTCCCATTTACATTGTTGCAGCTAGTGTGTATACTGTTTTCATTGCTCTACTTTACTCTGCATCAATTCATATATATCTTTTCCATGTTTCTCTGTATTCATCAACATACATCATTTCTTAAAGCATAATGACATTCCATTACATTCATGTAGCACAGGTTTTTTTTAGCTATTTCCCAACTGATGGGCATCTATTTTCTTTCCAATTCTTAGTTCTCACAAAAAATGCTGCTGTATTTTGGAAAATATGAGGATTTTTCCCCTATCAATAGTTTTCTTGGGCTATACATCCAGTAGCAGGGTCTCTGGTTCAAAGGGTCATTTTGTTTGCATAACTCCAAATTGCTTTCCAAAATATCTGCACCATTTCTCAGCTCTACCAACAATGTATTAGTGTGCCTATCTTTCTACAACCCCTCCGACATTGACCATTGCCATTTTTTGTCATTTTTGCCAATGTGCATGGTGTATAATGCCCACTACTCACAGTTGTTTCCTATTACTTCTAGCACCAAATACAGGGTGTCCTAAAAGTCATAGTGCACTTCTGAATCTTAACAGTTTAGCCTATTTATACAGAGTATCCCCCCCCAAAATTAGTATAGTTTTAAGTTTTAATAATTTAAAACTTCACTAAGATTTTTTTGGGACAGTATAAACTGCATGGTTTGCCACTTTTAAATAATCTGGCCCCTTTCTAGTCTTACATAATACTCCCCATCATTTTCTATCTCTGTGCCCTTTCACTGGCTATCATCCTTACCTGGAATGCTTTCACTCATAACCTCTGACTGCTGTAATTCTTGCTTTTATTCAAGAATCCACTCAAGCAAAATTGCCTCCCCAATAAAGTTACCTTGTATCTACTTTGCATGTATCTTATGTATATGTGGTCTACCAATTAAGACACAAAAGTCCTCAAGGGTGGGGATTAGTTCACTTTTGTCATTGTATCCTAGGTGCTTAGTATTGTGCCTAGCATATAGTAGGCAGTTAACAAATACTTGCTGATTGATAATTAACTCACATTAATTTAACCCTTTATGATTACAAAGTCCTTTACATACATAATCTCATTTGAATAAAACTCTTCATTCTCAAGGTGACATTAGAATTAACTGCATTTCATCAAATGACCACTTGAATTCATTTACTAACTAGTTGATCTTTCAACTATTTTTGAGGATATACTGTAATTAAGAGTAAACTACAAAAATGAGGATATTACTAAATAGAAGTATTAGTTTTGAATACCTGCTTTACTTCAAAGATTAGTTATTTTAACTTGGAAAGCTAGCTCTGATTTTAGCTTAAGGCAATTAAACTATGTTTTTCCTCAGGTGAAAAAAAATTAGTTTACATCTCATTTATTTTTGGTTTCCAGTCTTCATACCACAATAGCCAACAGAGATGTTTCCAACTTAAAATCATAGCCCGGAGGGAGGGCAGACAAAAGTAATATAAAAACCAAATGGCTTACCAAAATGATTTAGTGGGACCCAGGAAGAGCTTTCTGCATGAGCAGAAAGGATCTTCTCAATATCAAGGGGAAGCCGCTTCCAATTAGTGAACTCCAGGCTAAAGTTGAGAATGTTGTCATCAACTGAGTGAATCCTACATAAAAAGAAATTAGCACACTTTTTTTGTAATGTCATTAGTTATTCACAATGTCTAAATCTTTTTTTTTTTTTTGGTGTTCTTCTGAACTGGTCATCATTTATTTATTTTTAGTTTTCAACATTCATTTCCACAAGATTTTGAGTTACAAATTTTGTCCCTAATTCCCCCTACCCCCACCCCAAGATAGTGAGCCTACTGAATACCCCCTTCCCCAATCTGCTCTCTCTTACATCCTCCCCCCAAATTTCTAGTAGGGCAGGATGGATTTCTATACCTCAGTGCCTGTATATTCTAATTTTTTTAACATTTGTTTTTAAAACTTTGATTTCTAGATTCTTTCCCTTCCTCCCTCCTCACCCAACCCCACTGGGAAGACAAGCAATTCAATACAGGTTGTACATGTATAGTTACGCAAAACGTTTCCATAGAAGTTATATTGTAAAAGACTATTTCCCTTCATCCCATCCCGACCCCCACTTATTTTATTTTCTACTTTGACCCTGTTCTTTTTCAAAGGTATTTGCTACTAACTACCCTCTCCCCCAATCTGCCCTCCCTTCTATCATCCCCACTCTAATCCCCTTCTCCCCTCCTTTCTTGTAGGGTAAGATAACTACTTGAATGTGTATGTTATTCCCTCCTTAAGCCAATTTCAATGACAGTAAGGCTGACTCATTCCCTTTCACCTTCCTGCTCTTCCCCTCCATTGTAACAGTTTTCTCTTGCCTCTTTTATATGAGATAATTTACCCTAATCTATATCTCCCTTTCTCCTTCTCCCATTATATTCCTCTCTCACCTCTTAATTTTATTTTTTAGATATCATTCTATTCAACTGATATAGTTCCTTCCTATTCAACTGATCCTATGCCCTCTCTCTATGTATACCTGTACACACATATATACACACACACTCACATATGTATTTATAGACACATACACCCTTCTATATATACCTATTATATACATATATATTTACATATATATTCCTTTCAACTATCCTCATACTGAGAAAAGTCTCATGAGTTACAATTATCATTCTTCCATTTAGGAATGTAAATAGTTCAACTTTAATAAGTTCCTTATGGTTTCTTGTTCCTGTTTACCTTCTCATGCTTCTCTTGATTCTTGTATTTGAAAGTCAAATTTTCTGCTCAGTTTTGGTTTTTTCATCAAGAATGCTTGAAAGTCCTCTATTTCATTGAATAACCATATTTTTCCCTGAAGCATTATACTCAGTTTTGCTGGGTAGGTGATTCTTGGTTTTAATCCCAGCTCCTTTGACCTCTGGAATATCATATTCCAAGCCCTTCGATCCCTTCATGTAGAAGCTGCTAGATCTTGTGTTGTGATGATTTTGTTTCCACAATATTCAAATTGTCCTTTCCTGACAGCTTTTAATACTTTCTCCTTGACCTAGGAACTCTGGGATTTGGCTATAATATTCCTAAGAGTTATCTTTTTGGGATCTTTTTCAAGAGATGTTTGGTGAATGTTTTCAATTTCTATTTTACCCTCTGGTTCTAGAATATCAGGGCAATTTTCTTTGAGAATTTCTTTAAGGATGACTTTCTAGGTTCTTTTTTTGATCATGGTTTTCATGTAGTCCAATAATTTTTAAATGATCTCTCCTGGATCTATTTTCCAGGTCCAGTGGTATTTCCAATGAGATATTTCACATTTCCTTCTATTTTTTCATTTGTTTGGATCTGTTTTGATTTCTCATAAAGTCATTAGCTTCCATTTGCTCTAACCTAATTTTGAAAGAATTATTCTCTTCAGTAAGTTTTTGAAATTCCTTTTCCATCTGGCCAATTTGGATTTTTAAGGCATTCTTCTCCTCATTAGCTTTTTTGGCCTCTTTTGCCAATTTGAGTTAGTCTATTTTTTAAGGTGTTATTTTCTTCAGTATTTTTTGGGGTCTCCTTTAGCAGGTTAACTCACTTTCATGATTTTCTTGCATCATTATCATTTCTTCCCAGTTTTTCTTCCACTTCTCTTACTTGATTTTCAAAATCCTTCTTGAGCGTCTCCATGGCCTATAAACGGTTCATATTTTTCTTGGCAGCTTTTGATGCAGGACTTCATTGTCTTCTTCTAGTTCCATGCTTTGATCCTTTTTGTCCCCAAAAAAGGATTCTATGGTCTGATTGCGCTTCCTCTGCTTGATTATCTTGCCAGCCAATTTCTTAAGTTTTGAGCTCTTTGCCATGGTAGAACTCTGCTTCCAGAGTGGAGAGAGCTGTATCTCAAATCACTGGGGTTTTCACAAATGTTGTCAGAGGTCTGCAGAGGTCACCTTCTCTACAGACACCACAAGCTCTGGCACACTGGCATTTCTCACCCCAGGACCACCACCTAAGACTGAGACCCAGATCCAAGCAGGTCAAAGCAGGAGCAATTACCCTCTGAATGGTAGCTTGGTCACCTTCTGATCTGCAGGCCAAGAGCTCCGGAGGCAGACATGTGGCAGCAGCTACAGCCGCCATGCTTCTGCCACCTCTCACCCTGGGGGCAGGGGCCAGACCACGCTCTTCTCCACCCAGTTCCAACAGAGTTCCCTACTGACTTTTACTTTCTATTTGGCATTTATGGGTTGAGACGTCTGGAAACTGCCACAGCTGCAGGTGATTTACTCTCCTGAAGTCTGCTCTAGCTGGTCTGTGCCACTGGTCAGGGTTGCCCCTGGTCTGGGCCCGGGAGGCTCATGCAAGACTGTGCTCAACTCCCAGCTCAGTTGCAACAGACCCTTCCTGCTGACCTACCAGGCTGCCTTCAACAGGATATTTCTTTCTCTCTGTCACTTTGTGGGTTCTGTGGCTCTAAAATTTGTTTATAGTCATATTTTACAGGTATTGGAGGTGGATGGAGTGGGAGCTCAAGCAAGTTCCTGTTTTTACTCTGTCATCTTGGCTCTGCCCTGAATATTTTCTTAAAGAAAATTTTCATGAAAAATAAATATTCAACCTCTCACAGTCCTCACTAATGATTATAATTTCCAACACCATCCTCATTGATTCCCATCTTTTTTATTAAATCAATTAATCAACAAGCATGGCCACTGAATTACCTTGCAACCTGAGATATATGATCCTAAGATCCTCATTATTAAGTATCTATCATATGCCATGCACCATGTTAAAGTACTAGAAATACAAAGATGAAAATGAAATTAGTATCTGAGTCTTTTGTCATGAAAAGAATCCACAAGGCAAAGGTCTATTGAGGGTAAGGAGTCTGGCATCTAAAGCACAAGTGTTAGGTTGGATTACAGAGCTGAGGATTCAATGTCTAAACCTCAGGTCCTAGACTAAGCCCTGTATCATGCACTGAAGTCTTTGAAAGGCAACATATATGTTGGTTTAATTTGAAGGAACTTATTGAAATCTTTGTAATTTCTCAAACTATTCAGAGAATCATGAAATCAAAGACTTGGAAAGGAGCTCTGCAGTTATCCAGACCAAACCATACCCAAAAGGAATCCCAGTTACTACATCCCTGACAAGAGGTCATCCAGTATCTTTCTGAAAATGTCCATCAAGGGAGAACCATCACCACCTTGGGGCAGATCATTCCTCTTTCAGGTAGTTCTAATTCTTTGGAAATTTCTCCAGATAGCAACCTTTAAATGAAAGCTACTTGCAATTTCCTTTCCATTCTGTACCTGGTTCTGTCCTCTTATGCCTCTTCCACCTGGCAGACCTTCAAATAACTGAAGACGGCAGTCATGTCCTCTCTATCTTCTCTTCTCTTGGTTCAACATCCTCCAATTCTTTCAACTGATTCTAATAAATCTTGTGCACAAGACCCCTCATCATCCTGACTGCCCTCCTCTGAATGCTCTCCAGCTTATCAATGTCCCTTTCAAACTTCGTTTTCAGAACTGAGCACAATATCCCTGATGTAATCTGACTAGGGAAGAGTATGAACAAACAATCACTTCCTTATTCCTAGAAGCTATGCTCCTCTTAATGAAGCCCAATCACATTAACGTCAGGAGTTGCCACATCATACTTATATTGAGTTTGCAGTCAACTAAAACCCACAGGTCTTTTTTTAGACAAACCATTGTCTAGATTTTTATCCATGCCACAATGAGGTATCATTACAAGACTTTCTGGACTTTTGTAATGAAAAATGGTAGTCAGAATATTGCTACAACCTTATAATAAATAAAGCAAAAATATGAAAAGAATTTTTTTATTTAGCTTTGAAGCTTCAAACTATATGGTTAGCTTTCTCCAGCCTCAAGTTTCTCCCCTCTCTAATCCATCCTCAACAAAGCTGCTAAAGTCATTCTTCTAAAATAGAAGTCTAACCATATCACTCAAATAAATTCTAACAGTTCTTTATTGCCTCTAGGATCAAGTATGAATACTTCTTTAACTTTTATAAGCCTTTCAGAACCTGGCCCCAACATACCTTTCCAACCTTTTTTATACATTAGCCCATTCCTCTACTCATTCCAACCAAACTGGTCTTTTTGCTGTTCTTCACATATATTCCATCTCCTGGATGGAATGCTCCTCCTTGGAGCATTTTTACTGACTATCCTCCATGCTTGGAATGCACTCCCACCTCACCTCTACTTGTTAGAATTCTTATTTTCTTCAACGTCCCACTAAACCAATACCTACACAAAGACTTTCCTGATCACCACAGCTGCCAGTGCTCCCTCCAAAACAACCAAAAAAAAATTACCTTATACTTATTCATGTATACTTATTTATGTTATCTCTCTCCAACAGAATGTAGTTCCTTGAGGGCAGACATTTTTGTATTTCTATCCTCAATTCTTAAAAGTATCTGGCACATAAAAGGTACAAAATAAACACTTATTGGCCAACTAATTGGTTGGTTGGTTGCCTCCCCAAAAGGCTTTCCTTCCTTCTTTCAACAGTCCTAAAGTAGATTAGACCCATTTACTTGCCTCCTCCAAATGTCTAACCCCTTATCTAGGCCAAGGAACATATTCTGGAGACCACTGCCCTCAGAGATGTTTATGAATGCTATTCCTGAACTGTGTCAACAAGAGTCAAGTGGGTGTGTTGCTAAAAGCAGGCCCATTGGCAAATGATAGCTGACAGAGAGAAAAGAATCATAACCACAAAAGCACAAAAAGTCACTTACTGTAGTTGCAAAAAGTCTTAAATATTTTAGTAGTCCCTGAATAACTACATAGTACAATGAAGGCTTATAACAATATTCTGCATGTGATACATTACTTCAGCGATTGGAATTTTATCCCCTATTAAGTATCAAAAATGTAAGGGACTATAAGGCTGGGATCTCCAAATGGTCAATCATGGTAGATCAAATCATTATGCCCTCTCCTGAAGTCATTTCCAAGGAAGGAGTCCATGGCCCAAAGCTGCCACCACAGACCACCCACTCCCCCAGATTTCATGGGCATTTCACTGAGGCTCTTGGACATTCATCACACCCTGCCACCCCCTTCTGTTTTTTCATCAGATTCCCCCAACATTAACTGATCTTGAAGATTTGGGGAAATAAAATGCAGTTCCTCCCCAAAGATTGGGAGGTTCCTGCTTATTCCTTACCAATAACTGCAGAGTAGATTGACTGGGTCAAATCCTGCTAATAGGAGAGATGGCAGCCATTCCTTGTACTTTGCTTGTGCTTTAACTGCATGCTTTATAAACTCAGACAAATGGTTCCATGTTCCCAACGGGCAGCCTTTTTTCAAGAAGTACCGAAATACTGAAAACTTCTCATACTTCAAACAGTATGCCAAATGCATTTCATTTAGCTGGACTCCATATTTCAGAAAAATATCCACCATTCCAAAATGCCCGGAACTTTATCATAACAAAAGAACATAATCTAGTTAGAATAATAATAACACTTGGGGGGAAAAATTATTCTAACTACCATGACAAAACCAAATTAAATCTTCTAACTACATGAGCTTTTGCAATAAAGATTATGCTTTCCTCCTTTAATATAAAGCATTTTCTTAACAAGGTTACTCTTTTTCAATCCTCTCATTAATTATTGAATAATGTATTCAATTTCTAAACTCTAATTGTCAATTGGCTTGTACTAAGAAATTTGAATGACTCCAGTTCTCTTTACCAACATCCTAGGTCAACTTTTCTCCCTTATCTTTGAAGTTTTAAAAATGGAAAACTAAGCAGAAAAAACTTTCAATCTAGGAAACAAGAACAAATTTATAGTTTTAATTTTTAAATTAATTTTATTATGCAAATACTGTTAAAAAAAGAAAACAGTGATGACTGATAAAATTAAATTCTTACACATAAAATCTTGGAGTGGATAAAGTAAATATAAAATGCTAGAGTTCATAAATCTAAGAATTATTTATGTAACTTTTAAATCAGTGTTTTAAGCAGCTAAGTCCCCACGGTTATATTCAAAAAGCCTCCTAATCCATGTAAATTTTTTATATTCAGCTCACTAAAATTCCAATTTGTGCTCTTCCTTATTTAAAAGATTAAACAGCACTGTCCAAACCATTAACTATTGATCATTCTCTGAGAAGTTATTAAAGGGAAATATTTTACAATTCAATGGATTTAATATAAATTAATGATAATGTGGCCATTGCTTAATTACATATAGTTTTCCTTTTAAATAATTCTGCAATAGAATGTGGCTTCTAAATAGTCATCATCATATACCTATGTTAACTGTCCTATCTAAATAAACCATTCTTAATACAATTAACTAGGTTCTCATCTTACCCAGAGCTAAAGCAATATATGTCAATCAGTCACTGAGGACATGTTCTAATAGGTATGGAACAAAACTATATGATAAATCCAAGTCATTTATTCACTAGAAAGCTTATATATGTTACTGGAGACCTGACATAGCATATTTTGGCTATTAATGAGACATTTATACACATGTGCAATTCACAAAAAAGATCAGTTCATGCCTAATTAACAACTATCTAACACTCTGAACACAGAAACAAGAGTTATATAACAAGCATAGTCAGAGGGATAACTTGACAGAAACAGGACTGTGTTGCAGTAGGGTATAGATAAGAGTATCTTCACTGTTTGGTCCTCCTTTTATCTGAAGTGATACATTTATTCTAAATGATCATCTAGTGGCATTTTCACTTCAGCAAAACAAAACCAATAGACTATTTCAAAATCCTGTACAGTACCTACTTAGGATTGAGATTCTGATGACAAGGTTAAAAAGACTAACCCTTTCTAAAAACTGTGATAGGAACATATATATTTATGTTCAACTTACTGCAACACCAGAAATGTAGCAGTGGCTACATAGCTATACGAACTACTGTAAATATCTTTCATTTAAGTGTCATGAAAGCTGATCACTTCATGAAATACTCATATTAGCAAAATCAATCAAAAGAGAAACACTAGACAACTTTTTTTTTCTAACTGGACCTGTGATTTAATCGGTATAGGGAGTGCCTGCTCAATAACTTCTTCTACCAATGCAAACGGGCACCTTCTCTGCAACTAATGGTCTTAGTTGCCTGAGACACTCATAAGTTCAGGAAAATGGTCAGGGTTACAGACCTTAAGTTACAGTATAAGTAAGAAGCAGGCCTTGGACCCAGATCTTCTGGACTCTGAAACAAGTTCTCTATCTACTCTGGCACACTGCTTCTCAGACAGACTATACATTATAATATTCATATTATCATTCATCAGGGATAGTAAAATCATACCACTGAAGGTCTATGAAATATCAGTGTTATAATCTAGATCTCTGATGATGGATTATCTCTGATGATGGATTATCAGTTATAGAATCAACTTTTCCAATTAACCCTAAATGAAATACTTTAATAATAATGGGCAAACCACTCAAACTCTGGTTTTTGTTTTTCTTGTAAAAAAAAAAATAAAGAGTATTATCATTCTTATACTGTCCTATAGAATTGTATCATCTTGTCCTCAGTCTTTCTTTTCTCCATTAAAAACAAACAAACAAACAAACAAAAAGCATTTAATAGGCAGATGCTAAGGATAGCAAGCCAATTCTAGAAAAAATAAGAGTATGGCCATCAGATGTAGACTCCTGATCTGAATAAGGTTCTGTTTTCTTCTTTTAACATGAACTACTACTGCCCACACCCTATCACAGAGTGAAAAATAAGTATCATCTAAATTTTAATTTTAAAAAATCATTTTCAGTCATCTCCAATCTTTACAAAATATAGATAGAAATGGGTAGTTAGTTATTATTCTGAATATCAACAATTCATCCAAATGATATGAAGCTGAGGCAGAGCACATACAATAAATATGAGTCTAGGGGCTCATATAAGAGTATTTCTTCTATATATACACTAAATAAAATTAATTCACTAAAAGACTAAAATAATACAAGGTGTTCAGAGAGTTAGAGCAAGATACTCAATAAAGTTAAAATGTGGCTAATGAGGCAAGGAAAGAGTCTTGAGTTTTTGTTTCTTTGCTTTTAAAAAGAACAATGAATAGATCTTGCTCTCAGAATCATATACTGCCATGTGTGTCTACATTTTCCATTTCACAGGGAGGCCAAGATACAATTCCCAAAGAGAAAGCATTGAATTTTAGAAGAAACCACATAAATCCTATTTAACAAACAAAAAAATCAATATTAGGGGCAGCTAGGTGGCTCAGTGAGTAAAGCGCCGGCCCCGGAGTCAGGAGGACCCGAGTTCAGTTCCGGCCTCAGACATTTAACACCCACACACACACACACACACACACACACACACACACAAACTAGCCGTGTAACCTTGGGCAAGTTACTTAACCCCGATTGCCCTCCAAAAGGCAAAAAAAAAAAAAAAACAATATTAAAAGAGAAAGCATCCTGAAGGCAGGGACTATCTCATGTTTGTCTTTATATTACCAGCATCTAGCATGACGCCTTACATACAGCAGCTATTTAATAAATGTTTAGTTGAACCAAAAACAAAAATGAAACATTAACTTGTCACATCTATCACACAAGACTATGGTAAAATAAAGCCCATCTTTTCTAGGTTTGTTTGGTTTTGGTTTTTTTGTCTTTTTTTGAGAAGGAGAAACAGAAAAAGAACAAACCGGTCATTTTAGATGGATCACAAAATTTTTAAAAATTTTTTTTAAAAAAAGGGCTGGAAGGGCCCTTAGAATCATTTAGCTAGGTAGTGCTGTGGATAGAGTGCTGGGACTGGAGTCAGGAAATCCGTGATTAACTTGCAGCTACTCCTCATACATAACATCTGATCTTTTACCACCAAACCTCTGAAAGTGCTTTTTAGTAACTTTACTGGGGTGTAGATTAGAAAGTAAGAAAAGCAGAGAAGTTAAATTTTTTTAAATTAATTTTTAGAAAGAAAAATTAGAATTTTTATAAAAAATAATTTAAAATTTTTTAAAGTAGAAATTGATTTTTAGTTACTTGTATGTATGTTAGAAAGTAAGAAAAATAGAAAGTAGAAAATTAGTAGAACTTTAAAAAAAATTAACTATTTCACTGCATAATCTTCACAGAGTTATGGCAATGTTTGACAAAAGTAGGGTGTGAAGCTTTTAAAAAATTATGCCGGTATTACTTAAAAATTGTTTGAGTACCAAACTATTTTTGGTGCAAGATTAGGATGCACAGGATATCGTGAATGTACATTAAAACTGAATAGTGACAATGTGTGTGAGCTGAGAACTTTAGGCTCGTGGCTCACAATGCATGAGAAATAAATAGGTATTCACATACCACTGGTGAATACATTACTGCTCTGTTTACCTTTTAAGCTGCATGATGAATAGAATTATACCATGCAATAATTACTCAATAAAATTTTACAAACCAAATTTGGACTGGAAAAAAAACAGGTACAATGATTATGCAGTGAAATACAGTAATTTCTAAAAGTAAAAACTGCTTTTCAGTTATTTACTTGAATATATATTAGAAAGTAAGAAAAAGAGAAAGCATCCTGAAGGCAGGAACTATCTCATGTTTGTCTTTATATTACCAGCATCTAGCACAATGCCTTACATACAGCAGCTACTCAATAAATGTTTAGTTGAACCAAAAACAAAAATGAAACATTAACTCGTCACATCTATCACACAAGACTATGGTAAAATAAAACTTATCTTTTCTAGGTTTGTTTGGTTTTGTTTTTTTGTCTTTTGGGGGTGGGGGTGAGGCACTGTGATCAGTTACTGGTTGAAATGAAAAATTAAATAATTTGACAAACTGTCAGAATTCATTTCTATGGTCACATTCAACTATGGTCTTTAGCAGAAGGTCAAACAACTCAAACAAAACAAAGTTTTAACTTCCTTCTTTACCAAATCCAGTTGTAAGGCTTATTTAAAAAAAAAAATTCCCCATTGAGTTTGCTCATCTGTTCATTTAAGAAATAGCCTTCATGTCATTGCACCTGTTAATGTTTGCAACTACATTAATCACTTTGGCTACAGATCTGTATGTTACTGGGGAAGACACTATTTCTCTTTATGTTTCAAAGTATTATAAAAAAAAAAGGTTAAAGCCATTGCTTCAGGTGCTTCTCATTTCACAGGAATACTCGGGAGAGATTTTTCAGAACATTAATCCTAGGCAAATTAAATTAATTAGATGGGTAAGTTTAATAAGGGTAGAAAACTAGAGAATCAAATAAGATATTGGCATAGTGTCTGGCACACAGAAGGCACTACAGAAATGCTAGCAATTATAATTATTATTAAAAATAGAGATTCTAACTCAAGGAGGAAAATCTTATCTCATACAAATCACTAAGATCCATGCCTGGAATATTCAACAATTTAATTCAACAGGTATAAAGCATTGTGCTTATTGGAGACAGAATAAGCACTCGGAATACAAAGACAAAAAAACAAAATAAACCCTGCCCTCAAGGAGCTTGTATTCTACTGGGTGGATACAACATATATAAACCTAAGTTGGGGAGGGAGGAACTAACAACTAAGGGAACCAGGAAAGGCCTTTCTGAGAACATAGCAATTGGGATAAGCCTTGCAGTGAGAGAGAAGTTGCAAAAAGCAAAAATAAGAAGGGATAGCATTACTGGAATGAAAACCTGTGGAATGCCATGCATGCAGGAGATAGAATGTCATGTCCAGAAAACATCACATAGTTCAATTTGGCTGGAACACAAGTTATTCAAAAGGAATAGGATAGCTAGAGTGAGGCAGAGAGGAAGAGGAGGGAAAGAAGTAATCACTATATATTAAGGAATCACTCTTGTGAGAAAATCCAGGAACTCTAGGGCATAAGTATAATAGAGTATGGATGAAGATCAGTGGAGGCAGAAATAAAGAGTTTTGGAAACAAATCACAAGGCTGGAAGAAACACATGGGATAGTACTAATAGGGGATTCCAAATCATCCAGACATATTCTGAAGCTCTCTCTGCCAAGAGCAGAGTGGTCAATAATTTAGTTGCCTTTAATGATAACTTCATCCTTCCAAAAGTGTCAGAACCAATAAAAGAAGAATACTTGGGAACTGTCACCAACAAAGAGACACCATGGTGGAAATTATGGGAACTCTGGAGGGACACTGACCACTGCATATTCAAGTCTGTGACAGAGAAAACACAAATCTGGGAATAGTCATATAACCTAGATTTGAGAGAATACATTTCAGAAAATTCAGAGGAATGATGGGTAGGATCACAGGGAATTTTATAGGAGAAAATGGCTCAGGAAGGATGAAAAGCTCTCAGAAAGGAATTCTGAAGACACAAAGAGAATCAGTTCCAGTGGGGGCATCAAAAAGGGAAACTGCCTAAAAACATGGTAGAGATGTTAAAAAAAACTCACAAAAATAACCTAGATTTTAAAACACACATACACATACACACACATACAGAGACACACATACACACAAAAGCTATGTTACCCTTAACATTCACAATTCATTAGTATTCTAGACCAACTCTCTTAAGATTACAAGTTGCAAGGAAGATGGCAAGGGAGATAGACAGAGGTTCCTCATTTGGGAATTTCTTACCAAGAGTCAACAAACTACATTTATTTGGCCCACCCCTGTTTTTGTATAGCCCACAAGCTAATCAAAGTTTTGCATTTTTAAAAGCATTAAAAACCTTATTTTAAAATGTAAAAACCATTTTTAGCTCAGGGGCCATAAGAAACACTGGGTCATGGTCTGCTGACCTCTCCCCTATACCATGAAATCACAAGTCCAAGCCCTATCACAAAATTTAGAAAATAGAAGCAAGGATAAAAGATGAATAGTAAAAGAATGGCACGATCTTGAACAAATAGTATTTTTTTAAAATCTTTGAACGAGTTTAGACTAACAAAGAAAACTAAAGACAACAAAAAGGGCTTTAAAACAATACTAAGAAAAGACAAAGTTATCAGAGAAGAGATAAGACTACTGCTTGGGATAATAAAAAACCATGAGTGAATAGAGGGCTAATTGATTCTTAATTCTGGAGAATTATTTTTGGACTGAAAAAGAAGGAACAAAAAAGGTTGATAAAAAGTTGATATCCACTATAAATAAAGTGATCATAAGAGAAGACCTTATTGCCTTTGATGAGTCAACATCACCTGGTCCAGAGAAATGACATCCTCAGGTAATGAAAGAATGGAGAGACAAGACTGCTGAGCCATGATTAGTAAACTTCTAAAGATCACAGAAAATGAAATGAGGTACCCTAGGACTGGAGAAGTACAAATGTCCTTTTCCCTCAAAATAGGGAAAATAAAGAGTGTGCAAACTATAGAGCTTCACTTCATTTCCTAAAAAAATTCTAGATCACTGTGTTAAAGTGATGGTGAGTGAATTTCTAGGAAAGGAGGTTGTAATAATAACAAAGCAGCATAGCTCCATCGAGAAAACATCATTTCAGATGAACTTGATGGTCCTTTTTTGATAGAATAATTAAACTGTAAGGTATGGGGGATTCTGTAGACATAGTTTACCCAGATTTTAGCAAATATTTGAGAAAAGCCTTTCATGCTATTCTTCTGGAAAAGACAGAGAAGTATGAGATAGAATTATGATTAGGTAAAGTCAAGACCTGGTTGCATAGTCAGACTCTATGAGCAGTCAATAATGGTTTAATATCAACTAAAAGAAAGAGGTCTCCAATAAGGTGTCCCAGGGAATTGTGCTTGAACCTGTGCTATATAACAGAAGATCAGAGATTCAGAAAGAAAAGAGGGACCTTAAGTCACCAAGGTCTAGCTCATCTTTTTACAAATATATAAAAAGGGGTTAAGTGATTTGTCCAAGGTAACAGAGCTAATAAATAGCAAAGTATGGGATCAAATCTTAGAAATTAAAATTCCCTTACTATACTTAAGTATATAGCAGTTTTCAAAAGTTTCTGCAGCTCCCTGGGGTTCCTGAGACCTTTCAGAAGCTCTGTGAAGTCAAAACTATTTTTATAATAATACTATGATGCCTTTTTTTACTCTCATTCTCTCACAAGTATACAGGGGAATTTTCCAGAGGCTACATCACCTGAGAATTAAAGATTTAGCTGCAAACATTAAGACTGAACTAATATCTTATCTATAGAACTGAATGTTTGCCTTACTGACAAAAGAATCTACAGACATAGCTGGTTATGCTGTTTTGCTCTTATGTATCAGGTATTAGAACTAAGTGATCATCAAAGATCTTCTTGTACATGAATGCTTGACAACAAACACAAATAGTGCTGAAGTATTCAAAGTGGTGTGTGTGTATGTATTTTTTAATCTCACAGTTAATTCTGGAATAACTGCGCTCACAATTGCACTTGATGATGCAAAAACAAAGCTGGGTAAAACTGCTGGTGCACAAACCACAAGGCAGTGGCACCCAACTATATAGGTGGTAAAGAGTAAAAAAGTAAAAGAAAAAAGTGCCAGTGTTTAAGTTAAACATTCTCAGGTGGAATGTCTTTGATGGAGTAACAAAGATTTTTTTTTTAAGCAATTGGGGTTAAGTAACTTGCCCAAGGTTACATGGCCAGTTTTTTTGTGTGGGTGTTAACTATCTGAGGCCGGAACCGATCCTGGGTCCTCCCGACTTCAGGGCCGGCGCTCTTACTCACTGTGCCACCTAGCTGCCCCATAATAAATATTATTAATTTAATCAAATCACAGCCTTGAATGAGCCTCTTTTTTTTTTAAATGACTCACAAACTATAATCATTCATTCTTGGAGATCTGGAAGGCATTTTCTTAAAAATGAACAAAGTGATTTGAAGAAAACAACTAACAGTATTTGTTACCCATGATAAAATTTGAGCTTTTGAGAGAAAATTAGAGTTTTGGAAAACTTGTATCTTCCACTGTGGGCTTGACAGTTTCCCAATGATTAAAGACTTTTCTGTTAATATTGGTGATGATATTAACGAATCTCATTTATTGATATTATAAAATGAAATATGTCAACATTTGGAAGATCCGAATAACTCAATCACCCACTATTTTCCAAATGACAATGCATGGTGCTGCAAAGTCATACGTGGTAAAAGATCCATTCAAAGGGCAAAATAGACCAATGGATTTTAATGACTGAGCACAAAAAGCTCAATGATATGGTTTCAGAGTCCACATTGCAACTAACCTTTAAGAAAATATCTGTCAACTGGGTGAGAGAAGAACACAGTGCGGCCCCTGTTCCCAGGATGGAGGAGGTGGCAGCAGCTGCAGCTATTGCTGCAGCGGCTACTCCCTGAGTTCTAGGACCACAGATAGTGGAAAGACCAATCTGACTGAACAGGGGGCAATTGCAGGAATTATTCTGTTGGCACTAAGGCAGGATTCTCTTCCTTTGCCCTGCTTGGACCTGGGTTGCAGTCTTGGGTGGCAGTCCTGGGGTGAAGAATGGTGGCATGGCAGAGCTTGTCAAGGCTGTGGAGAGGCAGTCCTCCTCACAGTTCTGTGTAGGTGCCTAAAAGAAGCTCTGACAACAGCTGCACAAAATCACAGAAATTTGGGACATGGGCACTCTCCACTCTGGAGGCAGAGTTCTACCATAGCAAAGAGTTCAAACATTAAGTATTTGGCTAGCAAGATAAGCAAACAGAGGAAGAGAAATCAGACCATAGAATCTTTTTCTTGGTGACAGAGGATAAAAACATAGAACCAGAAGAAACAGAAAAACCAAAACTCCTGCATCAAAACTCTCCAAGAAAAATATGAATTGGTCACAGGCCATGGAGTAGCTCAAGAAGGATTTTGAAAATCAAGTAAGAGAAGTAGGGGAAAAATTGGGAAGAGAAATCAGTGTTGCAAGAAAATCATGAAAAGCAAGTCAACAGTCTGCTAAAAGAGACCCCCAAAAATACTGAAGAAAATAACATATTAAAAAATAGACTAACTCACTGAAGAAAAGAATTCCTTCAAAATCAGATTAGAGCAAATAGAAGCTAATGGCTTTATGAGAAATCAAAAAGATCCAAAAAAATGAAAAAATAGAAGGTAATGTGAAATATCTCACCGGAAAAACCACTGACCTGGAAAATACATCCCGGAGAGATAATTTAAAAATTATTGGACTACCTGAAAGAGATGTTCAAAAAAAGAGCCCAGACATCACCTTTTGAGAAATTATCAAGGAAAACTGCCCTGATATTCTAGAACCAGACAGTAAAATAGAAATAGAAAAAATTCATTGATTGCCTCTTGAAAAAGATCCCAAAAAGAAAACTCCTAGGAATATTATATCCAAATTTCAGAGTTCTCAGGTCAAACAGAAAATATTACAAGCAGTCAGGAAGAAAAAATTTGAATATTATAGAAACACAATCAGGGTAACACAAGATCTAGCAGCTTCCACATTAAGGGATTGAAGGGCTTGGAATATGATATTCCAGAGGTCAAAGGAGCTAGGATTAAAACCAAGAATCCCCTACCCAGCCAAACTGAGTATAATACTTCAGGGGAAAATATGGACATTCAATGAAATACAGTACTTTTAAACATTCTTGATGAAAAGATAAACAAGAAAGAGAAATCATAAGGAACTTATTAAAGTTGTACCGTTTACATTCCTACATGGAAAGCCAATATTTGTAACTCATGAGACTTTTCTCAGTACAAGGATAGTTGAAGGGAATATATATGCATGTGTGTATACATATATATGTATGTATAGGTATGTGTATGTGTGTGTGTACATGTATACACAGAGGGCACAGGGTGAGTTGAATATGAAGGGATGATATCTAAAAAATAAAATTAAGAGGTGAGAGAGGAATATATTGGGAGGAGAAAGGGAGAAATAGAATAGGGTAAATTATCTCACATAAATGAGGCAAGAGAAAGCTATTACAATGGAGGGGAAGAGCAGGAAGGTGAAAGGGAATGAGTCAACCTTACTCTCACTGGATTTGGCTTAAGGAGGGAATAACATACACACTCAATTGGGTATCTTACCCCAAAGAAAAGTAGAGGGGAAGGGGATAAGGGTGGGGGGATGATGGAAGGGAGGGTAGATTGAGGGAGAGGGTAATCAAAAACAAACATTTTTGAAAAGGCACAGGGTCAAAGGAGAAAATAGAATAAATGAGGGGCAGGATAGGATGGAGGGAAATATAGTTAGTCTTTCACAGTATACCTACCGTGGAAATGTTTTGCATAACTATATATGTATAACCTATATTGAATTGCTTGTCTTTCCAGTGGGGGTAGGTGAGGAGAGAAGAAGGGAGAGAATCTGGAACTTCAAGTTTTAAAAACAAATGTTAAAAAATTGTTTTTACATGTAACTGGGAAATAAGATATACAGGCACTGGGATACAGAAATTCATCTTGCCCTACAAGAAAGTAAGGGGGAAGGGGGAAAGGTGAGAGATAAGGGGGATATGTGAGAGGGCAGACAAGGGTAATCAGTATACTTGCCATCTTGGGGTGGGGGTCGGGGAGAGATGGGGAAAAATGTAGAACATAAGATTTTAGTTGAGATTTGAAGGAAGCCAGGAGGTGCAGAGGAAGAAAATACCAGATATATAAACGACATACGAAGTGTAAACTGCCTTCAGTTGGGAGTCCTCCTTAAACTTAGTGCCCTCCTTCTGAGACTACTGTCCATTTACCCTGTATATAGTTTGTTTTTGCATAGCCGTTTGCATGCTGTTTCCCCCATTAGACTGTGAGTTCCTCAAGAGCAAAGACCGGTGTTTTTTTCATTTTCTTGTATTCCTGGTGCTTAGCACAGTGCCTGGCACATAGTAGGCACTTAATAAGTGCTAGTAAGGACTAACTGACATAATGGGTTTATTACTGCCATTTTTAAATGGATAAATAAAATATTTTTAATTTATCATTTTTAGTTTCTAATACATCAAATACTGATATATAGAACTACATAAACAGGAGTTATTTGGGATCATCAAAATATAAAGGGATCTTGCGACTAAAAAGTTTGGGAATTGCTGCCTTAGTAGTCTTCTTATGATGCTATTACTCCTTCTGCCACTCCATTCATCCAAAAAAAAAGTTATTTGGTAGCCAATATTTCAGTAATGAGTCATCCCTTGGTGCCACTTTGAAAGACCAGAGGAGATATCAGTGAGAACAAGAATAACATTCCTTACATTTTTCTAAGTCCTTGATTTCAATACTATCATTAAGTATTAGCCAGCTTCACCAATACTTGCCAAAGGACAATGAAAACTTTAGTTTAAATAATATTTAAATATTCAACAATATTTAATATATAGTCAACTATTTCATGTATATTTGTGCCTCCGGTAAAGGGAGGCTATCAAAAAAATTTTGTGAAAGAGAATTTTTAAAAAGATATTTAATAGCAATGGCTAACATAAGAGCATATACAGAAGTTTCAATAAAAATCCTTTTTATTGTTGAAAGAATTTCTTAACAATTATAAAGTTTTCTTCCAAATTTATTAAATCACACCATAAATAACCTTTTTTGAGAAAAGACCCCTAACACAGTCACTGCTTCTGATTACTTGGTAAAAATCCTATTTAAACTTCTGTAATGCCTTTTTTTTTTTTTAAAGTAATCGGGGTTAAGTAACTTGCTCAAGGTTACACGGCCAGTTATTATTTTTGTGTGGGTGCCGAGTATCAGAGGCCGGAACTGTAATGTCTTAAAGAACAAGGAAATGAGACAAAAAGCACCTAAAACTACCTTAATATAATAAAAGTTTTTTAAAGTTTAATAGTGAAGGTATATTAAAAATATAACCAAATCTAAAGTAGGAATTGAAAATATTACCCTACTGCTATCATTTTTATAGCCTTAAAGAGATAAATGCTTCGTGGAAAGATCACTTTACAATTTAGTTATTAACAACAAAATTAAACTTTGTCGTGAAAACAAGAAAATAACTTTGAAACACAACTCAGTATGGAAAAATAAGGAGAAAAAAGTATCAAATATACATACTCCCTTTGGAATACCATACACATGGGAGAACTGCATCCAAAGACTAGACCTGGTTGGGCATCTGGGCTGTATCCATTTTTAAGTAACATTTCTAGGCAATCTTCATGACCTTCAAACACTGCTGAGTATACAGGACTCACTTTGTCCAGACCGGTGTCACAAATTCTATCAGTAATTGGTATTAACAAGTCCAAGATTCTGCAAATATATGAATTTATGAACATTTTAAAACACAAGTGGGAAAATTGGTATTTTTTTACATATATTACCAGTAGCATCATCCATCATTCCTCATTGCACACAGTAACTCTGCTACTTTGTAGTTATTGTAATATTGGAAAAAAATCACTTAAAATGCTTTGGCTATCTCAATTTCCTTAATTGTAAAATTACCAAATAATCTCTTTGATTCCCTTCCTGCTTTAATGGTCTAAGGTTCTACTTTATGATGAAAGATATCCATTTACTCAAAAAAAATATACATTATTTTGCAAAAAGGTTTATATGTATATCTTAAGCCAAATGTAGTTAATTATAGTTTACTTTTAAGGGCAGCATTTTAAGTCTTTTTCACTAGCATCTCCTGCTCAAAAATAAAAAACACATTTTCAGTCAAATTTTTGATCTAAAGTTCTAGAAAATAACTTCAAATGTCACGATAGCTAAGTATTAACAAGTTATTAAGTTTAAAACTCCTTTTTACTCTTACAAGAACCAAATAAAGTTGTATTTTTGAATTAATAAATGTTTTAGATGAATGATAATTAGTAAGAGGCAATTTTTCTTTTCATCATTGGAAAATAATTATTGATGAAATGAAATCAATTTATTCTTAGTTCAAAACTTCTGCTCACTTTTATTATTCAAAATGTTCCATCCTGTGCAAGGAACATAGTCCCTTTAAGTTCTGAAGCAGTTTAGAAACAAGCCAATGCCTGAGACAATTATTAATGAAAAAACCTACAGTTTACAGAAATTTAAAAATTTCACTAAACAGTGGGAAGCAAAAAAAAAAATAGCTGAGATACAAAAAAAGATACTTCCTCTGAGAGGCAAAACACAAATATGGTTTTTCTTTGTTTCATTTAAAAAAAAAAAGGGTGGCAGGAAATACTCAGCAGAACCTGAAATTCAGTGGGAGAATTAACTCAGAAACAGAATGTGAAAGAAAATCTCCAAGAAAAATTATTTCTTAAACCCAGAATTCATCACTAGAGTGTAGAACAAAAGCCAGGAGAGCTCTGATGCCAGTCTAAGATTCAAACCGAGTTAGAAAAACAATTGTATATAAGACATGTTATAATAAACTAACAAGTAAAAATTAATAATGATGAAAAATATATACAAATAAGAGCCTTTCCCCACTGATAAATGATCAAAGGATATAAACAAGCAATTTTCAGAAAAAGAAATCAAAGGTATCAGTGGACATAAGAAAAACGGCTCTAAATCACTAATAATTAGAGAAACGCAAATTAAAGCAATTTTGACATACTACTTCTCATGTATGACATTGGCTAAATTGATAAAAAAAAGAAATGATAAAGGCTAGTGAGCTAGGAGAAAATAAGTTTTTTAATGTAAAGTTGGTAGAGCTATGAGTTGGGCCAGCCAAACTGGAAAGCAATTTGGAACTATATCTAAAGGGTTATTAAAATGGTTATTAAAAGCCTTTGACCCAGCAATACTGCTGGTAGGTTTATACCTTAAAGAGTGATCTATATTATATACTGCTAGATCAATATCCCAAAGAGGAAAAGGCCCTATTTGTACAAAAATAGTTACAGCAGCTCTTTTGTGGAGGCAAAGAATATGAAGCTGAGGAGATACCCATAAATTAGGGAATGGTTTAACATATGATTATGTTGGAATACTATTATGCTGAAAGAATTGATGAAGCAAATGGTTTCAGAAAAACCTAGGAAGACTTGTATAAACTATGTGCTGTGAAGTGAGCAGAACCTGCAGAACAATTTATACAACAATATTAAAAAGATAATCACTTTTTGAAAGACTAAGTAATTCTGATCAACACAATGACCAATCACAACTGCAAAGGACTCACGATGAAACATGCTATCCACCTCCAGACAGAAAGTTGATGGGTCTCAGAATGCAGAATGAAGTATATTTTCTTCTCTTTTTGGACATGGCTAATACAGAAATCTGTTTTGAATGACTATACATACTTGTAATGGATTTTGTTTTTCTTGCCTTCTCAAAAGGTAAGGAATAAAAGGAAAGAATTTGGAACTGAAAAATGAATTCAAATTTAGTGGGCTCTTGAGTCTTATATTTAAATGTAGCCTTGGTTTCATGTTATTTAACTTTTCTAATTTTTTTTTGTTTAAGCATATTAATCTCTTACTCAATCAAACATGCCTTCCTGCTTGCAATGGCTATTATACAATACTGCTCAGTGGTGCCAATAAAACCAAATTTTAAGCAGGGAGTAGGAGTATGTGGGAGTCCCCAAGAGATGAATCTGCAAAACTGACTATGAAGTGAAAGCTTTAGTATAACTGGATTTAAATTATTACCAACATTAATTATATAAGACTTTCAGTCTTGCAATGATAAATCAAAGGGTCTTTGAGATGTGTAATTCAAAATTATTCAGTGCTAGAAAATGTGATTTTATAGAAAACCAAAGTCTTTAATTTGTTCCAAGCTAACCACTACTCCCCCATGACTTCACAAACATTTACACATGCTAATACAGTCATACTCTTAGAAGGTTTCCTACTTTGACTATGATCAGAGGGTGCAACATCCTACCAAAATCTTTTCTAACTATAACATAAGGCTTGCTATTAAGCTGACCATCCAAGGTAAATTATAAAAGATAACAAATCATGACATCACAGTCAAACAATCTGTTTTTTGTCTCTCTTTTACTATTGGAAAAAATGTTTACTCTTTATTAATGTTTAATGATGAGACTTTCACTAGTCTTTGATCACCTACCTTATATGACCCATTTGTGCAGCTGCATGAATAGGTAATTGCCATTTGTCCTCATTACAATAAAGATTGGGATCTGCCCCTTTAGAAAGTAAAAGCTCCACACAGTTTGTATGGCCTTCTTGTGCAGCAATGAATAATGGAGTAGCTTTGTCCATAGCTTGACAATTGACATTAGCACCTGATATTAAAAAATACACTTAATAAGCAATCATTACACAAACAACAACAAAAAATTACAACCAACATAAATTAAATTAATACTTATGCAGTAGACACTAATAAGTTTCATCAAGTGGCACAGCTGTTTTTGCCCATGGGTATTATTGTACAATCATATTTCTTTTTCTAACTTGATGATAATCATTTAAATTGTTCATGCTTTTATGGTAGTTTAAAAATAAATTATTAAAACTTAAAATTTAATTTGCACACTAAAACAAAAATCTCATTCATTAAAGAATCCATGCTATTCTAATTATTTCACCAAAAAGTACCATTTTGGAGCAATGATTATCAATTTTGAGGGGAGGAGTATATCATCAAATACTAATAACAATGCTACTGACAGACTCAAATGGCTACAAGAATTCTGAGGCATGTCACTGAGGACCCAGTAAATGACTGTAGATAAAAATTATGAAAATAAAATTTGAAAACACATTGATTGGAATTAGTAACAATAAGCCACACCATAAGTGTATTATGTCTTAAAAATGGCTCAAAGTCAAATTTACCAAACTCTTAATCAATGATAAGAATCCTACACTTTAAAAGTGGCAAATGAAAGGTCAGGACACAGCAAAATTCTGTTATTACTATTGATGTTCCAGAACTGTGATTTCAATAGTATGGGCAACTCCTAGGATGGAAATTCCCTTCTCTAATGAAGACTGACAACTCATGTCTTAGAGAGCTACCTGGAGTGTGTATACACATATGTTTACATATACATACATATGTGTACATATGCACACATATGTGTACATATGCACACATACACATATACTCCGCTGGTATATGTGAAAGGCAGGACCTCAACCTAGATCTTCCTGTTTCTAAAACTAGCCTATCTATACACTATGCCGGGATACCCTACATATGATAAGAAGATAAATAAATATAATATATAATAAATATTATATAAAAAATAAATAAGTAGAAAAATATTTTTAAAGGCCACTATGAAGATCATTCACTGCAGCTTTAGCAACACTCACTACGGAAAATGAAGGGGTAAAAAAATTCTAAAAACAAGCTCCTTCAAAACAAGTCAACACATAATGAAGGTGAACAAAGGTGTAGATGACAAACTATATATTGGAAAACATAAACAGATTTGAGAAATGAAAAGATACAATGCAATACATTAAACATACTCCCCCATAACAAAGAGTCACAGGGATATTAGGACATAGCCATTGGATAGGATGTTTTTAGTTTAACTGTTTTTCTTTATCACATGAGGGGCAGGAACCAGGGACAGAAGAAGGTTAAAATAAGGTTCACCTTGGAATCATGACTCTGATTGGGGAATTTTCACTTTGTCTATTTGTACAGTGCTTAACATGGTGCCTGGTACATAATGAATCCTTAATAAATTTTTTTTGTTTTATTTCACAAAAGGTATTAATAATATATAATTTTAATTGTATAAAATATTTAAAGGCTGACAATGAGAAGTGAGACACTTTCAATCTGACCTATTCAAAGTGAATAGTCAATGTTAAAAGGTAGGAAGTGGAAAAAATCAAAGGAACTGACCATGATTAGTATCATTTCCTAGTGATATTAGATTTCCTAATCATAATATTATAAAATAATCACCACAAAGAGAACAAAAAATCTGGAGACTATCTTAGCTAGCAAACACTTGATTTCCTTGCCAAGAGGAAGAAGACTGAATGAAACCAAGGGCAACAATACTTTTGAATTTTTTTTTTAAAGCAAATGGGGTTAAGTAACTTGCTCAAGGTTACACGGCCAGTTATTTCTGGGTATGCTGGTAAGTATCTGAGCCCAGATTCTATCCCAGGTCATCCCAACTCTGGGGCCGGTGCTCTTACTGAGCCACCTGGCCATCCCTAAGCAATTGGGGTTAAGTAACTTGCTCAAGGTTTCACGGCCAGGTGTTTCTGGGTGGGTGCTAAGTGTCTGAGCCCGGATTCGATCCCAGGTCATCCCAACTCTGGGGCCGGTGCTCTTATTCACTGTGCTACCTGGACACCCCAATACTTTTGAATTTTAAAACTTTATAAAACTCCATGGAAAAGGAGGACAAAAGATTATGAGAAATAATCCAAAGTAAGCTTGGTAGGAATCCCAATTGTGTCACATAATTCCAATGTATTTATACATGATACTGCTAAGAGTACAACAAATAAACATAAAATGGCACAATCTATCAACATTTCTTCAACTATTTATTATTATTATCAATACCAGATCAATCAACAACTATTCATAAAGCACCTACTATGTGCAAGGCACTGTTCTTATCACTTAAACTATAAAGACAAAAATGAAATAATTACTGGCTTCAATAAGTTTCTATCCTATTAGGGGAAATAATATATACATGAATAAGTATATATATAGAATACATACAAAATAATCTTGGGAGAGAGGGCACTAAAAGCTGGGGCCATCAGGAAAAGTTTCATGTAGAAGCTGGTAAATACCAGCTGAATATTAAAAGGAACAGAGGAATAAAAGAAATACATTCCAGGAAAGAGAGATAACCAATGCAAAGGCACAGAGACAAAGATTTAGGATCATGGATAAGGAACAGCAGGAAGGCCATTGTGGCTGGACTGTTTGAATGAAAGGGAATGCTTCTGTCTGAATTATCTATTTGAAGGAAGGGGTAAAATTTTGTCTCTCTATACCCAGTATCTAGCACATAGTAGGTGCTAAATAAATATTTGCTGACTGATGAAATTTATAATTAGGCTGGAATTGAGGCCAGGTTGTGAAGGGCTTTAAATGCCAAATAAAGTTTCTATTTCATCCTAGTGGCAACAGGAAAACAGTGGAATTTTTGGCTCAGACTTGTGCTTTAGTAAAATCACTTAGTGAGATAAATGGAGGAGGGTTGGGATGGAGGATGGTAGGAAAAGATACCTGAGAAATTGAGACTAACAAATATATCTGAAGACCAACACTTCAGTCCCTAATAAGATATCTGAAGAAGTAGAAATGACACTTAAGAAGATGAAACTGGAAAGAACAGCTAGAGTAAGCCAATTAACAAGGAATTCTATGCTTCAGCCAAGAAAATCTTGAAAGCATTTAGGTATTACTATAAAAAATCACTCAGGGAAAAGAAGATACTAAAAGAACAAAAAAGTCACCAAAAAAAACCTGAGAGAATAACTTCCAAGAAGTATCACTTCTTGTGATTCAGTCATGTCCAACTCTTCATGACCCCATTTGGGGTTTTCTTGGCAAAGATAAGTAGTTTGGCTTTTCCTTCTCCAGTGGATTAAGGCAAACAGAAGGTAAGTGATTTGTCCACGGTCACAGGTGAGTGTCTGAGGCAGATCTTCCTGACTCCAGGCCCAGTATTCTACTCACTGTGCCACCTAGCTGTAATCTTTATTAAAATGATCTACATTTGCATTCAGAGTAAACTAAATAAAAACATGAAAAATGAACAAGAAGAGCTTCACAAATGATTCCCTACAAGGAGCTAAATTTTTGTTGTCATACTAAAAGATGCACAAAACAGAGAATGTTTATTTTGTGCTTATAGCAGTTAACTGCTGATTACCCAAGCAAACAAATAAAAAGATATTTGACTCAACAGAGCAACAGAAATCTCTCCTGCATATGACAAAAGCATGTGAGATTCTGTGATAAGTACAACAGAGATTATTCTGTAAAAAAGACAACTCATTATCAATGTTAAACAAAAATATTATTAGTACTAAAAAAAAAATGGAGATACATATTTGCAAGAGGTGCTCAATACCATCAAAGAGGATGCACTGTGCCAGGTCTAAGGGGAAAGAGGAATTCCCTGGGGATAATGAGAGGCCCTAGACATTCTCATTAGCAGAAGAAACTGTGACAACTTCATCATATCCTTGAGTTTTATGGGGTTACCCGGAGGAGACTGACAATTATCCCAAACCAGGAAAAACTAAATGGATGAAAAATTTTATTGTCCAGACTATGACAGTAATTAGAGGCTAGCCCACCAAGTTAGTGCCTTTAAACTTGTGGGACATAAGATGAAGGAGGATGATGGGTTAGTTCAAGAATTCAATGGGAAGAAAAAAGACTAGCGAATATATGGGAAACTTTGTAGTGTTTTTAATTACCACAAGTTGCTTCCTACACAAAGGCCCATCTTTTTAATATAAAAGTTCTCCTAGTGATGCAATATACCTGTGAACCTCAAAACACCAAAATTTCTTTGATATCAAAATTTCAAGGGATTCAGGGTTAAAGAAGACATGCCTGATAGATATGAGAAGGCTTAAATATATTTACAAAAAAATGGAATGAGGAATATCATTGAGAAAATGAGGTGAGAAAGACATGTGATGAATCCAAGATTTAGCAAATCAACAGCCCAAATATTGTCCTGATAATCACAACATGTTGAAAGATATCGAAAGAAGTCCTCTCACACACTAGAGAGCTGCTCTGGGTAGACTCTATAGGAGGATAAGGGCAAGAATTACACAGGATTAGCAGGCACAGGTGAGCTGATGTCTGTTTTGATAGATAAAGCAGACACATAGATGAGATCACAGATTACTAATCACTAATAATAACCACAAATGATATTTATCTATGTTTTCTTTAGTGGTGTAGTTAATTGTGTACTAAACTTGAGAGTCCAGAAGGCCTGAGTTCAACTCCATCTTCAAACACTTCACTATGTTATTCTAGGCAAGTTGCCTAAACTCTGCTTCAGTTTCCTCATCTATAAAATGAAGATAATAATAGCATGTACCTACCAAAATTGTAAGAATAAAATGAGATGATATTTGTAATGCATTTTGAAAATCTCAAAGTGTTATATAAATGCTAGCTTATCTTGGATAGTTTAGGTATCAGAACCATATCTGTGTTGCAGAAAGAGTTAGGTAGAATACTAAATATTTTTGAAAACTGTCTATATAGTATATAGATTATTTGTTCTTTAAATGTTTAATACAATTTATTTATATTTCTATATGATCCTGCTGCCTTTTTTACACCACTCATTAGTAACTTATTTAATTTCTCTTTCTAAAATTGTTTTACTTAATTTACCATTTTTTTTTCTGCTTTTTCAATTTGGATATTGTATATGTTTACAAAAATTAATTACCAGCCTCTTAACTCTATCAAAAAAAATTAGAGGTTAGTCTGGTATGATTTGTTCTTGATGCTTCTGCTTTGTGAGCATGGCTTCCTCTTCTAGATGCCCACTAGCTATCCTTTTATTAAAGTCAAGAATTTTCCCAAAAATCTAAATCAAAACTTCTAACTTTTTAGTTAGCTTTTCATTTGATGTATCATTTAGTTGAAAACGTATAACATAAAAAGCCCTGCAAACCTTAAAGAGCTATATGCTTGGTGGGGAAGTGGAAAGAGCAGTAGGTTTAGAGTCAGGAAGAACTGAATTAAAATGTAGCCTCAGGCCTTAGAATCTATGTGATCCTGGGCAAGTGACTTTACCTCTGTCTGCCTTACCTTCCTCATCTGTAGAACAGGGATAATAACAGCACCTACTTTCCAAGGTTGTTGTAAGGATAAAGTGAGATATTTTTAAAGTGCTACATATATGCTATTATTATTATCAATGTAATAAACATTTTATTAAGTACCTATTATCTGCAAGATAATGGCTAAGCAGTGGAGAAACAAAGAAAAGGATATAGTTTCTGCCATGAAGAAACTTGCTGTCTACTAGAGAGTACAAAATACATGGTAAAATTAGAGGCTAATTTCATGTAGAAAATTACATTAACAACTGAAGGGGTACCAGAGAAGGCTCTACAGAAAAGGTGACATGATATTTGAAAAGTATTGAAATCCCCTACTCTTAATTTTCTAAACTGGTTTTTTTTGCAAATAAGCATACTTTTTCTTTATGAATTTATGTTGCACATCATTTGATATGTATTCATTTAATAACAAAACAATAACTGATACTTTAATTACATCATAGTACTTTCAGCTTTGCAAAATTCTTTATATATCATTCTTGTGATCCTCACAACCTGAGAGATAGGTACTACAGATATTATCCCCATTTTACAAATGAGGAAAGTGAGGGTCAAAAAAAGTTCTGACTTGTCCATAATAGTTTCTTGTCAGTGGTACCTTTAAGTATAATATAAATTTCCCTAGTTAGCTGTCTTTGTGCTAATTTGAATTCTGCTTGGTCAGTTATGACCACTGTTAAGTGTATTTTTTTTTAATTAGTTGATCTACACATACCTTCTGGCACTAAATACATTTCCTGTAAGCAACAAATTGTTGGTTATTGTTTTTAATCTATTCAATAACCCTTTTCTCTCTTAGGATGGCAATTCAATAAATTTTGTTAATTGGTTATAGTTATTAAACATAATTTTTATTTACATATCTCTGCCTATGTTCTATCCCATTAAGAGACTTATAAGCTCCCTGAAGTCAAAGACTCTTTAATTTATATCTTATGCCCCTTTAAAAGCTATTCATTTAGTTTTGTATACAATAGGCACTTAATAAATGTTTATCATATTGGGCTGGTTAGATTGGATTTATCTTCTGCTGTTATACTCTGATTTATTAAGTTAACATATACAACACCCTATAAACATAATCCCTATATTTTAGACTATTAGCTATGCATTTTATGGAAATTTAATCATTTCCTCACTTTATTCTTTTTCTCTGGTGGACTGGACCTATGATTACATTAGTGTACAAGAGTTCCAGTAAAGAAACTCTCCCTACCAATGCACATCAGCAACTACTCTGCAATTTATAACCTTTGAGGATTGTCTAGAACATTAAAATGTTAGATGCCCATTGTCCCCTCTCTCCCCATTTACCCACTATATCCTTATTTTCCTTACCACGGTAGTGTTTTTGCTCTGGTGTTGTTAGTCTGTCTCTCTACTCTCATCATAATTCCCCATTACAGAATCTCCCCCCCCAACCCCAACTTTCTATCTCTGCAATGCTCACAACCAATTCATTCATTCTTTTGCTCCTTCCTCCCCTACAAGCTTAACTATAACATTAATACAACCACAGGACTGACTGAGTATTCCATAGCACCTTAAAAATCATCTAATCCAGACTTCTCCTTTTGTTGGTACTGTCCTCACCTCTTCTAGCTTTTACTAAAATAGAGTTTATACTACAATGAAAAACCAATTCTCCGAACTGGTTTAGTAGTACCTTAGTATATGAGTTCTAGGAAACTGCACAAGCTTAAGTGACTTGCTCAGGCACACAACAAATAAATATCAGAGGAGGTTTTGAACTTAAATCAAAATCTCTCAATTAGTAACAGAGTAGTATTAGTACTCAAGACTTGCTGATTCTTTTAACTAGGGTTGTTGTCCCTGGAGTATTTTCAACTTCATTGAGTAGAAATAATTAACCTCCTATCTAAATTAACAGTCTATATACGCTATCTATGCTGCATAAATGAGTCTATCCTGCTGTATATCCCTTTTCTTCTCTGCGAGGTGTACCTGAAGTGATCCTAAATAACCCAGAGCTAGTCAAGTATGGGATTAGTATAGAAGAAAATGCCTTCAAATAACATGTCCTATAATATCAACCCTTTTTACAGTGATAAAAATGTCATAGAAAGTAAGAAAGCTATTTTCTTATACGTGTCTATGAGATGCTAAAAACCAAGGTACAAATGTCAAATCAGCAGAAAAAAACTGAAGGTAAGCAGAAGTCTGAGCAACAAATTAAGAATTTCAAAATGAGAAAGAACACAAAAACTTCAAAATCAAGGAACAAGAAGATATAATGATAATAAGGGCAATAAAATTAGATAGAGTAAATGGGACTTCAGAATTTCATACGGGAAATGAAAAATGCCAAAAAGACAGCCTGAATTCTAGAAGAGTCAGGAATAAGGTAGAAGGCAGAATAATGTTGTCGTTTCTTTCTCTGTTTCAATGACAAAATCTCAGACAGTGAGTAGAGAGGGAAAGGTCCCACAGCAAAAAAGCACCATTTAAATGGAACCTATTGGTTTCAATTGATGACAGTCACAGAGATAATTTTAGATAATGAAAATCCAGTCAAAATAGATAAGCCATAGCACAAAATACAAAATTGTTTCTAATAATTAAACAAAATGTAAAAATTATCACATAGTAGAAGGTTGGAAATGCTCATGTTATGTATAACCCACCACACAACAGATCAATAATCTTACTTTAAGGAGGCAGAGACAAGATGGTGGAGTAAAAGCAGGAACTTGCTTGAGCTCCTGCTCCAACCATCTCTAACACCTGTAAAATATGACTAACCAAATTTTAGAGCTATAGAACCCACAAAGGGACAGAGAGAAACAAATCTCCTGCTAAAGGCAGCCTGGCAGGCCAACAGGAAGGGGCTATCACACCAAGCTGGGAGCCGAGCATAGTCCCACGCGAGCTGCCCAGGCACAGATCTGGGTTGGCCCTGACCAGCCAGAACAGACTTCAGCAGAGTAAATCACTGACAGCTGTGGCAGTTTGGAGACTTCTCAACCCATAAACACCAAAGAGAAAGTAAGAAGTGAGTGGAATTGAGTGACAGAAGAACCCAGCCTGGCCCCTACCCCCAGGGTGAGAGGTAGCAGAGGCTTGGGCGGCTGCAGCTGCTGCCACATGGCTGCCTCCGGAGCTCCTGGCCTACCTGGCCTGCAGATCATAGGGGGACCAAGCTACCATTCAGAGGGTGATTGCTCTTGCTTTGACCTGTTTGGATATGGGTCTCAGTCTTAGGTGGTGGTCCTGGGGTATGTGGCCAGTGTGCCAGAGCTTGTGGTGCCTGTAGAGAAGGCAGCCTCCTCATACCTCTGACAACATTTGTGAAAACCCCAGCAATTTGGGACACAGCTCTCTCCACTCTGGAAGCAGAGTTCTACCATGGCAAAGAGCTCAAAACTTAAGAAATTGGCTGGCAAGATGAGCAAGCAGAGGGAGCGCAATCAGACCATAGAATTCTTTTTGGGGACAAAAAGGATCAAAACATGGAACCAGAAGAAGACAATGAAGTCAAAACTCCTGCATCAAAAGTTTCCAAGAAAAATATGAACTGTTTATAGGCTATAGAGGAGCTCAAGAAGGATTTTGAAAATCAAGAGAAGTAGAGGAAAAATTGGGAAAAGAAATGAGAATAAGAAAATCATGAAAAGCAAGTCAACAGCCTTCTAAAGGAGACCCCAAAAAATATTGAAGAAAATAATACCTTAAAAAATAGACTAACTCAAATGGCAAAAGAGGCCCAAAAAGCCAATGAGGAGAAGAATGCCTTAAAAATCCAAATTGGCCAGATGGAAAAGGAATTTCAAAGACTCACTGAAGAGAATGATTTCCTTCAAAATTAGATTAAAGCAAATGGAAGCTAATGACTTTATGAGAAATCAAGATACTATAAAACAGATCCAAACAAATGAATTTGAACAGAAAATTTGACTTTCAAATACAAGAAGCATGAGAAGGTAAACAGGAAAAAGAAACCATAAGGAACTTATTAAAGTTGAGCTGTTTACATTCCTACATGGAAAAATGTTAATTGTAACTGATGAGACTTTTCTCAATATGAGGATAGTTGAAGGGAATATATATGTATACATACATATATATGTAGGTTTAGGAGGGTGTATGTGTATATAAATACATGTGTGAGTATGTATATATGTGTGTACATGTATACATAGGGGGCACAGGATCAGTTGAATAGGAAGGGATGATATCTAAAAAATAAAATTAAGAGGTGATAGAGAAATATATTGGTAGAAGGAAAAAGGAAAAGATAGAATAGGGTAAATTACCCCATATAAAAGAGGCAAGAGAAAGCTGTTACAATGGAGGAGAAGAGCAGGAAGGTGAAAGGGAATGAGTCAACCTTACTCTCACTGAATTTGGCTTAAGGAGGGAATAACATACATAATCAATTGGGTATCTTACCCTACAGGAAAGTAGGGGGGAAGGGGATAAGGGGGGGATGATAGAAGGGAGGGCAGATTGAGGGAGAGGGTAGTTAGAAGCAAACACTTGTGAAAATGGACAGGGTCAAAGTAGAAAAGAGAATAAGTGGGGGTCGGGATAGGATGGAAGGAAATATAGTTAGTCTTTCACAGTATAACTTCAATGGAAACATTTTGCGTAACTATACATGTATAACCTATGTTGAACTGCTTGTCTTCCCAGTGGGGATGGGTGAGGAGGGAAGAAGGGAAAGAATCTGGAACTCAAAAGTTTTAAAAGCAAATGTTTAAAAAAACTGTTTTTTACATGCAAGTGGGAAATAAGATACGGGCACTGGGGTATAGAAATCCATCTTGCCCTACTAGAAAGTTGGGGGGGAGGGGTTGGCGGGGGAGAATATAAGAGAGAGCAGATTGAGGGAAGGGGTATTCAGTAGGCTCACTATCTTGGGGTAGGGTAGGGGAAAGACAGGGAGAAAATTTGTTACTCAAGATCTTGTGGAGGTGGGTGTTGAAAGCTAAAAATAACTAGATTAATTTTTTTTAATGGATCTCTGCACAAGGAAGTAGCTTGGGAACATTAAAACCACTGTATAATTACCCTAAAAAAGTAATCTTACTTTAGAAAGAGTTTGTGATGCTCAGATTCTGATAAATTAGAACCTTGCCATTAAAGAATGTTAGTAAAGAATTCTTAATAAATGGGCCCATAAATCAAATAGCTATTATTCTTATGCATCATATGTGCAACCAAAAAACTTTATGATCTAAGTTGTATTTATTTGGTCATATTGTTCTAGGAAGAAGAATTAAAGTTCAATTATTTGAGTTTAACCATGCAGAGGCTAAATAACTGAATCTTACCAGATGAAATAAGTACATTCAAACTTTCCAACTTTCCATATTGGGCTGCAACAAATAAAGGTGTGATCCCAAAGTCATCCTGGCATTCCTTGTTTGCTCCTTTTTTAAGAAGCAACTTTATCAACTCAGTGTATTCCTGAAGCATAGATTCATATTAAATGAGAAAAACAGGAAGTAAAAATATGCTTTCTAATTAAACAATCTATCATAACATAAACTTAGAGAGATGTAGAATACAAAATATTCATATGCACTGTCAGAATGAAAGGAATTTATAGGGTTAAGTAATCAATTGGGTTAATTTTATCCTTTACCTCAAGTTAGCAGAGCAAATAAACATAAATAGAAACAATATTAGTATCTTAGAAATGAAGCAAAGGCAAAAATCTCTTGCTGCCTCAGAATGTATACTTTCTACCTACTGTTAAAAAGTTTCTCAAACAAAAATACCTGCAATTGACTTACATTCCAAATATTTTATATGATAGCATCTTAAATATGCTATCCATACTTTAAATGCTGAAATAATCCTTACAAACCAAAAAATCAGTTGGTTTATTCAGAGTAATCATTAGCATTTAGACTGCCCTTTCTATACTAACCTATCATAAATCAGAGAGGCAAATGAAAAGCAAAAACTGGGTAAAACTGTCATCTTAAAAGGGTAAAACACACAATATACATGGAAATGAAATAATAACTTGAGAGGTTACCTGAAAAGCTGCCTGATGCAGGGCATTCCAACCACACAAAGAATGGGATCCATTAACATCTGCTCCATGTCGAAGCAACAGTTTTACCACATCTAAATGTCCATTTTCAACAGCTGCAAGAGAAGACATCACAGTTACTAAAAAGATACATTTTAAAGAAAAGTTTTTCACTAGTTTTTCACTTCAGTGCTGCATTTGTACCTACCAAATTCAACTACATTATGATGTGACAAATAACATTGATTAGTTTGGTGGTCTAAACTCAAATTCGCCTAGCATATATTTTTAATCTCTATGCACATTCAAATTAAATCAACATTTATTGAATACTTGCTATGTTTATGGTACCATGCTAGGCACTGACAGATAAAAAGAATAAAATGAAAAGTGGTTCCTGCCTTCAAGGAGATTACATTTTACTAGCTGATATGTAAAACATAAACACAAGATAATGTGAGGAGAGGGTTAGCACCGATGAAATCATCAGTGGATCATGAGAATCACAGATAATATCATGAGGATCACAGATAATAAGCATTTTATTGTTGTTCAGTCATTTTCAGTTGTGTCCACCTCTTCATGACCTCATTTGGGGTAGTCTTGGCAAAAATACTGGAGTGGTTTGCCAATTCATTCTCCAGCTCATTTTATAGATGAGGAAAATGAGGCAAACTGGGCTAAGTGATTTGCCCAGGGTCACATGGCTAGTAAGTTTCTGAGGCCATATGAAAGAATTTTGGAAAGTATAAAGCTTAATTTAAACATAGTCTTATAATTATAACTCATGACCTAAAAACCTTTCTTTTTTAACTCTGGGCTCACACAGATACAGACATATCTTGGAGATGTCCCACAAATCATTCCCTTTGCCTTGCGGCTACACTCAAACATTCCTCCTGGGAACATCAAGAAATGGCTCAGGTATAGGTCTAATACTAATGAAGACTGAAGTCAATGTTTGCTTCTCTACATTCATGTTCTATATCTTGATGTTTCTCAACTCCAGTTCTTGCTTGGCTCAAGAACTCAGAGTTGTCTGGGAACTACTCTTCTCTCTAGATTTGGTTTTGAAGTCTTCCGATGAGTAGCTAGCTTCTCATCCAAGAATTCCTTCGTGGCCTCTCCAAGCTACTGCCACATCCAGGGCAATTAGGTAAGAGGGCTGTGCCAACAAGCTGACTTCCCTTTCTTCTTCCTACCCAGGGACCCAAGCAAGTTCTTTGTGTGGAGCCCCTCTTCTATGAGCATATTTCAGTTATGATTGGAGACTAGGGCATCTATGAGTTGGTTCCTTTCCCTGAAACCTAATTCTCTTTCCCTCATTTTCTATTCATTTCCAATAACTTGGTTTAATTAATGCTTTATATCTTATTGATTTCAGGTTTTTTTAATAATTACATTTTAATGCATTAGTAAATAATTAATGAAGAAAAAGCTAGTGATGATGTATCATGAAGATTAAAGTTCTGAAAATATAATCATTTTATCAAAGGTAAAATGTTTACAAAATAAAGAGGGTAAATAATGCTACAAAAGCTACCTTAAAATAAATCACATTTACAAGAAACATATTCATTACACAACAGCAACTCAACCACAAATGAAAATACTGTAAAACTTGTCCAATTTGAATTAAAGTAGATAAGCCTTAACAGAGTTACAAAATGTTTACAAAGTTCTAATCACCACCAAATATGCAATAACTTGAATTAACAAGGATGACAAAAATACACTAACTGAAGCCACTCACCCTGAAAGGCAGCACATTCTTTCTCCATTGTTGGCTATTCATTTTCCCATACTACCAGAATCACAGGACCTAGAGCAGGAATTCACCCACATCTTGCCACTTCCAAGACTGCTACCTACTATCATTCAACAGCCTCATTTCCTTTAAAGACTATAACTTTGAATTACATCTTTTCTGCATTCTGAATGCTGCCACTGTAGGATGCTCTTCTCAGCTGTCAAAATCATTTTTTTCTAAAATAGTAATTTGTCCAAGTTTCCTATTACCACCAGGAACAAATATCCTCTATCTGACATTTAAAGTTCTCCATTAACCTGGCCCCTTTCTACATTTCCAGTCTCCTTTCACTACAATCCAACAACACTGGTCTACTTGCTGTTCTTCAAACATCACACTCCATCTCCCATGAAATGTTGTCTCTTTACCATTGCCTCTTAACTTCTTTGTTTTCTGTCAAGATTTAGCTCAAATACCACATTCTGTTGGATATCATTCTCAGTCCCCCAGCTGCTATTTCATTATCCTCTGACATTACTTTTCAAATATCTATATCTATCTAGGGTGTATGTGTGTGTGTGTGTGTGTGTGTGTGTGTGGAGAGAGAGATATCTATGTACATAAATAGATATCTATATACATACATATATATAACCATGCAAATACACATATATCTTAGACATACTTAATTATTTATGTATTATCTCCATCCTTTTCTAAGCTCCCCAATGGAAGGAATTGTTTTTGCTTTTTTGTACCCCCAGTGCTCAGTACAGTGGCTAACACAAAGTGTTCAATAAATGTCTGTTGACACACTCTATCTTCTTCAATTATTTCAGCAATTGGCCTATAGTCTTCCTTTCCATCCCCAACCTTTGCCACTGTTACTAGTGACTTTTACATTCACAAAAATGACTCTAATTTCTACAGTTTTATTTTCTCAACCTACTTAACTCCCATAACTTCTGTCTCCATTCTCCCTCAGGTAGAAATCAGATTCCCATAAGTACCTTAATCTTCATGATTACTTGGAACTGCTCTGCTTTCAAGATCTAGAACTCTGAAATCTCCCTCTTGATCACAAACTCTTATCTTCTTTTTTTAATAGCATTTTTCCCCAATTATGTGTCAAGAAAATTTTTAGCATTCAATTTTACAAGGTTTTGAGTTCCAAATTTTTTCTCCCTCCCCTCTTCTGAAAATGGTAGACAATTTGATATAATTTACATGTGCTATCCTATAAAAATATTTCCATATTAGTCACAGTTTTGAAAGAAATTGATCAAAAGGAAAAAATGAGAAAGAATAAGGTGAAAAAAATAGGTTTCAATCTGCATTCAGAGTACATCAGTTCTTTATCAGCATACAGACATAGCATTTTCCTTTGTTAGTCCTTGGTACTTGTCTTGGATCAATGTTGCTGAGAAGAGCTGAGTCATTCATAGTTGATTACCACTCAATGTTGCTTATATTGTATACAACGTTTTCCTGGGTCTGCTCATTTCACTTCGCAACATTCATACAAGTCTTTCCAGATTTTTCTGAAATCTGCCTGTTCAACATTTCTTATTGCACAATAGTATTCCATTACATTCATATACCACAGCTTGTTCAGTTATTTCCCAATTGATAGGCATCCCCTCAATTTCTAATATTTTGGCACCACAAAAAGGGCTGCTATAAATATTTTTGCACATGTAGGTCCTTTTCCCTTTTTTATGATCTCTCTGGGATACAGAACTAATAGTGGTACTGCTGGATCAAAGGGTATGCACAGTTTGGATGCCCTTTGGCCATAATTCCAAATTGCTCTCCAGAATGGTTGGATCAGTTCACCACTCCACCAACAGTACATTTGTATCCCAGTTTTCCCACATCTGCAGAATTTATTATTTTCCTTTTCTATCATATTAGCCTATCTGATAGGTATGATAGGTCAGAAACTCTTCTTCTATTTCTGCATTCCTTCTATCTGTTCTTTACCCTTATCATAACCTTCAGTATCTCATGTTTGCCAGACTATCAAAACCGAATTCTGATTTCATCTTCCCTCTATTCAATCATGACCTTATGGCTTAGGCATCTTATGGCATTAGGTATATAATACCTTCTACTTTACCCTTTAATTCTTTATACTCTTGACTTTCTACCATTCCAATTCAGGTAATTATAAACTTTGAATAATTCCTAATATTGACCTCTTCCTCTGCTACTACAGAAAGGCCTAACATGGCTGAAGGAAATCAGGAAACTGTTCTGACTAGGACTACTACAAATTTAAGATATGTAACCTCTACTGGCCCTTACTACCATATGTAATCCTCTAATTAATCCTTTATACACTATCATTGGTCAACAGGGAGTTAATACAATCAATAATTTATTAGACTGTAAATTTCTTAAGAACAGGCACTGTCTTTTACGTTCTTTGTATCCCCAACTTAGCACAATGATTAGCACATAGTATGGAAGGTATCTGGTACATAGTAGGCACTCAATAAATGTTTGCTATTATATTTTTACATTTCTCACAATAGCTGTTCCAAAATTTCTCTTCTCTATAAACTGCTATTCTCTTCCCTCAGCAAAAGACATGACCTACTACTTCACTAAAATGACTGATGATTTCCCTCCCTCAAGTCCCCTCCCTGCAGTCCTCTAAATCTCTTAGTGTCTTCACATATCATCTCCTTCCTTTCCACTTTATCAATATAAAGCCAACCTAATTTTTGATAGCCAAATAAAAAATGTTTTTATACATCCTTACCTTCAAATTGTCAAAAAAAAAGCAGCATAAAAGAACCTAGTTTTTAAGAGTTTTTAAGTTGACAATGATGATATTTAAAACAGTGTAAAGACAGCTTATTTTTCATGAGATAAGATAACCTTATTAAATATTAATAAACTATTAAATAAGGCATGTAAATCATTCAAAGAGGAAAAATACCTTCTCTCAATAACACCATAAGAGCCACTTTAAATTGCCAGATGTATTCAAGGCTTCTCTAACCATATTTTTCATAGATCATGAAGTGAAACAAAATATGAACAGATATTGTATTGGACATTCTTGCTAATAATTTTAAAATATCAAAGAATTTAATGGTCAGTGATAAAGAAGCAATATAGTTCTTTTTAAGTATTTAGGGGGTCCAAATCTAACTCAATTCACTAGGACATTATCTCAGTTTCATCATTTGGAACAAAATAGCATCATGTAATTTTTTTTCATTGAATTTGTGGCTAGAGTAGCTGACAGCTAGTCTGGAAATTATAAGCAATGTTGTATGTTGGAAAGAGTGCATGATTTGGAGTAACACAAAATAAATAAAATAGAGAATTACAGTCTTCAAGGAACTTAAGAGAAACTAAATATAAACAGAAGGTATGATCTAATTTCGCCTACAAAGTAACTTATCAATCAATCAATAAACATTTATTAAGTGTCTACCATGTTCCAGACACTATCCTAAGCACTGGGGATACAAAAAAAAAAAAGCAGCCCCTGCCTTCAAGGAGCTTATAATCTAATCAGGGAAGACAACATACAAAAGGAAGCTGAAAAGATGGGAAGAGGAGAACAAGAAAGAGAAAGTACCCAGCACAGGGGTATAATTGAGAGGTCCAAAGTAATGCAGCGGGGTAAGAAATGAAGAGATGCCTTGCCTGGGCGCTTTCCTTAAATAGAGGTTTACAAAGGAGTTTTTTTCACACTGCCTTCCAAACAGAGAGAACACAGGTCAAAGGGTACTGATGAAGCATGAGTACCAAGGCTAACAAAATCTTGCAAGATAATGAGGTTCCTATTGATGAGATTCCTGAGAACATGATGGAGAAGTCCAAAGGAGTTTTGCTATGTAGAAACACAAATTAATATAATCTACCAACTGAGTCAATAAGCCATCCACTTAGTAAGTCTGATGCACAGAAAGCTAAGCATCATTTTATCCATATGGAAATGTTACTTGTTTTCTGATATCTCAACTTTATTATTTATATTAGTTCTAAAGGTTATGTCAGCCTCTACCATCAACCATTTATCTCAAGTTAAACTGAAAAAATGAACAAAATATCTCTGTAGGCTGCTATTTTTAGAAGCCAAAACACTTAAACAAGCCAAAAGTCTATTAAATACCACTTTGAAAATATAACAAAGACTTTAGGTAAAGATAATACTATTAGCCTTATCTTCTCCACCCACTTCCAACAAACCAACTTAATTTTCTTTACATTATATTTTCTCATTATTGCTATTACTAATGATTTAAGTCTCATTTCTGCACTGATTTAATTCTGATAATTTAAAAATGCATTTAACAGCACAAATACCCTCACCAGATTACAGAAATATTCAGGGGAACATATGCCTAAAAAAATACAATTGCTTTGCAGCTGTGCTCATTTCCACTACCCACTTTCTATTGCACTCTTTTCAGCACTTCTTATACGCTGCACCCAGCATGGATACCATCTTGGTTCTGAGAAATGGACATAGGGGTGTTTGTTTCTGTTCTGTTTTGTTTGCCCTCAGTTTCATATGCCACATGATCCCCACATGATCAGGACTCAAGCTATGGTGACATTGGAGCTAAGATTTCAGGTAGGGGGTGTAGCAAGGCAGCCCAGCATGGAAGACTAAGAAGCCAGGGTACCTAGGACTCAATCACAAATGGGGTTTTGGAGTTGGAAATGGGACTGTGCTCTATAAGAACTAAGCTCAGCTATTAACCTAATCTTCCTCTCCCCAGACATTGAGGTGGTGCAGGGAAGTGACCTACAAGTGTAGTCCAGTCCTAAGATTTACAGGCTTAACTGAGGGCCAAAGAGAAAAATTAACTTATACAAACTTAGTAAGTGGCAGGGCCAGGAATCAAGCCCATACTTCCAACTTCAAATTTTCCATTTGTATTACCGTGATTTATTTAAAGTACAATATTGACTTGGCTAAAGACCATCTGCTCAACATAGGGTAACATGGACCACTATATTTTCTTATCTAAACTGTAAATTGTGTTTTTTTAAAGTCATATCATATTTTAGACTTTTTCTTTTCTATCACATTTTATTCATGCTGTATCATTAAGGGCTTGGGTGGGAGGGGGGATCAGAGGGTTTATTTTTTGCTTGGTTTTTTTTTTTTTTTTGGTAAACTGATGCCTGCTTTTGTGTTTGGAAATAAAATATACATATATTTTGATCTATGAAAAAAAAATGTGCCATGTGTTATAGGAGAAAATTTGTATATTTGTGATTATACCTTTTGAAGCAATTATTCCTTGGCAAAAGTTAAAAATGAATGAATGAACAAATGAAATACAATTCATTTTCATAAGAATGTATTTCCTCTCAAAACTACACATACTTGAACACATCCAGGCAGTTCTAATACAAGAAATGTTGGAATTTACTCAGTGATAGAATTCTGCCTTTTTGCTGACTAACTATAATTATTTAAGCCATCTTGCCCCAGAAAATCAAGTATTAACTCAAAATATTACATTTATTTTACGTATATACACACACACACATATACACACTACAACAAAACACACACACCCCCTCCAGAATTCGTTGGCATGATCTTGAATGACAACACAGAATAGGGAAAATAGCACTAATTTTGGAGTCCAAGAATCAAAGTTCCAACATCATCTCTGTTGCTTACTATATACATTGAAAATGTACTAATACACTTAGCACCCACCCAGAAACACCTGGCCATGTAACCTTGAGCAAGTTACTTAACCCCAATTGCTTAGGGGCGGCCAGGTGACTCAGCAAGTAAGAGCACTGGCCCCAGTGTTGGGATGACCTGGGGATCGAATCCAGGCTCTGATATTTAGCGCCACACCCAGAAATAACTGGCCATGTAACCTTGGGCAAGTTACTTAACCCCAATTGCTTTTTAAAAAAAAAAAGAAAAAAAAAAGAAAATGTACTAATAGTTTATTTTTTACATTATATCTATAAAACATAGAAAAACCTAAACCAATCAGACTGTTTCAGAAAATGTAAATACTCTGGTTAATTTGAACCATTTTTGCCAATGGTTAAGAAAATGCAGTGGAGAAGGGTGGTACACAACTGCAATCCTATTTTTATTGGAGAGACTGAGGCTGATTTCTTGAGCTCAGGTTGTTCTCAGGTAGGGTAGGCTAAACAGGTATCTGCACTAAGTCCAGAACTAATATGGGAAGTGTCCAGAAGGAGGAGGCCCCTAGACAGGTCCCAGGTTGGAAATGGACGAGATCAAAACTCCAGTGCCAATCAATAGCAGGGTCAGACCCGTGAGTAGCCCCTATATTTCCAGGCTGGGATAGATAAGGAGAAGAGAAGGGGAGGGAAGAAGAGGAGAATGAAACAAAGACACAGTCTTCAATAACAATTTCCTAAGAATCTATAAGATACATAATTTTTCTTCATGATGTTTCTTCTTCCTAAGGCTTACCCTAACATTTAGTTTTTGCTCCTTCTCTCTCCCCTTTATGCCAATGCCATATGTATCTTAATAAGTATATGTGGTAACCTTGAAAATGGATTTAGTATAATTTGAATAAATTCTGAATTAAAGAATTTTATAAAAAGAAACACTTTTATTATTTTCAAATGAAGTAGGCAAAATGTTACCTAGTAGAGTCCTTTATGGGACTTGTTTTAACTGATAATCTTTTTTAATAATTGGCATATCAAATATTTACATGTAAATGTGCTTCTACTTAAATAAATAAAAATATCTATTTCATTGGTATGAATACTCCCTCCACTGATGCTGACTACAACCATTCCTTGTCTTACTAGGTTTTATGAGTTGCTTTGGCAGACAGATAGACCAACAGACAGATCAAGAACTGAGTTTCACCATTTCCATGCCAAGATGAGGCACTAAAATAGGAGTCTGAAGGAGAGTATGCTTCTAAATCACTTGAGAATAGTTTGCTCCTTTATATGACTTTAAAACTCCCCCTTTTCTCCACAAATAAAGCTCATATCAGCATTATCAGAATTTATAGTTGAGGTCTAAATTAATGAAGTTTTATGCAATTAGCTACACAAAGAATGAAACTATTACCTGCTATTGAGGCAATATTTCCAATCTTATTTCATATTATACTCCTACATACACCATTCCTTATAGTCAAACTGGCCTAAAAGCTGTATCCTGTACAAGCCATTCCAACTTCTACCTTTTTATTCTACCTATCAATTTACTTACATGTATGTAATAATACATATATATGTGTGCATATGTGTATGGATAGATAGAGAGACAGACATAGACAGACAGATAGAAAGACACAGGAGAAAGAAGATGAAAAGTGGAAAATTAAAGTGAAGAAGGGTTTTGAAACACTTTCATAACGCATTTTGAATGTCTTTGATTTTGAAATAAGAGGATTTTATATTTGATATTGAAGGCGACTGGGAGCCAATAGATTGGGGTTCACAAGTTGAGAACCATGCTTTCAGAAAAAAAAATCACCTTAGCAACTGAGTAGAGGATGGGGACAGACTTGAGGTAGGAAGATCAACTAGAAGGTTACTGCAATAAGACAGGTGAGATGTGATGAGGGCTTGAATTAGAATAATTGCTTAGCTGAGTTAAGAGACAAGACATATGTAAGATGCTGTGAAGATGAGAATAAGATTCATCTTAAAAGAAAAAAGATAATTTTGAATTGGATGTGCAGGGTGAGTGTGGGGCTGAAGATGACACCAAGACTGTGAACATGAATGACTGGGTCAATGATTAGGTAATGCCCTAGACAGTAAAAGGGAAGTTGGAAAAAGGGAAAGATTTGGAGGGAATTCTGATCTGGACATGTTGATTTTGATACATTTACAGGTCATCCAATATGAGGTCCAAAAGACCATTGGGGATGCAGAACTATACCTCAGGAGAGAAAGCAGGGCTGGATGTATAGCTATGGGAATCATCTACATAGAGAGGATAATTAAATTTATAGGAGCTAATAAGATCACTTCAGTAAAACAGTACAGAGCAGAGATTCTTAACCTTTTTCATATCATAGACTCATCTGGCAATCTGGAAGTATATGGATCCTTTCTCAGAAAGATGTTTTGAAATGCATCAAATAATATACACTGGAGTAAAAATAAAACTAATAATAAAGAAAGATAGTTATCAACATATTAAAAAAAAGTTCATGGTCCTCACGTTAAGAACAAATGGTAGGGGGCAGCTAGGTAGCACAGTGAATCAGACACTTGACACATTTACTAGCTATATGACCTTAGGTAAGTCATTTAACCCCAACTGTCTTGCCTTCCCCACTCCAAAAGAAGGAGAAGGAGGAGGAGGAGGAGGAGGAGAAGAAATGGTGGAGAAAGGAAAAGGAAAAAGTCTCAGGATATCCATAGTTAGTGAGCATTAATATAGATGAAGACTGAGAAAAGGATAGCATTTAGACTTGTGACTCCCAAGACACATCTCTGCAATTTATTGTCTTAGCAAGTTGCCTGGAAAACAAAGAGATAAAGTGACTTGCCCAGGGTCAGAATGTCATTATATGCGGGAACCAGGGTTTGAACCCAGGTCTTCCTATCTTCAAGACTGGCTCTCTATCTATTGTGCAATGCTACCTCAGGGCAACTGTATTATACTCAAAGGCCTCACAGAAAATGAAGTAATATCAATACTTAATGCAGGGGTGGGGAACCTGTGGCCTTCTAGGTCCTCCCTCAAGTGTGGCCCTTTGACTGAATCCAAACTTCACAGAACAAATTCCCTTAATAAAAGGATTTGTTCTGGAAAACTTGGATCAGTCAAAAGGCCTCACCCAAGGACCTCAAAGCCACAGGTTCCCCACCCCTGAAATATACATGTGCCTTAATGACATAAAACCAAAGTACTCGTTGGAGAAGTCAACAAAATTACAGGAAGAAACAGTAAAACTGAGTTGGGACCTTTGGTGTACCCTCTTTCAGACCTAAAAACATCTAACAAAAAGATAAACATAAAGAAGGACCTGAAGAGAATTTGAGAAAACTTACTCTGGTGACTATGAAATGGCAGCAAAGAAGAATATATATACATGTATACTTTTATGTATATATAGATATAGATTCACACACATATGTGTATATATACAGATAAGTGTGTATATGTCTTAGCTGTTCACTTTACCTTTACAAAAACTAACATGGACAAAATAATACTAATATTGCATGAATTTATTGCAAAAATAGGGAGATGCATGCTAAAAACTCATCTAATGAGACAATATGGTCTTGACTCCTAAATTAGAGCTATATAAAACTTAGAAAGAAAACTATAGACAAACAGTTATAACTAATACTGATGTAAAAATACTGAATTAAAATATTAGCAAAGAGACTACAGCAACAGATTAAGAAGATTGAATACCGCAAAAATATTGCACTTATATCAGGAATGCAGTGTGAGTTCAATATTCAGATGAGATAACATGTGCAGCACTTTGCAAACCTTAAAGTGCTACATAAATACTAGCTATTATTATTATTTAAAGTATTTACACAATAAGCAATATTAAGTCAAAATCCCATGACTAAATTAATACATGTAGAAAAAAATTTAACAAAATACAATGCCCATTTTTACTAAAAAAAAATTTAAAACACAGAAATAAATTGAATTTTCCTTAGTCAATTGTATCTACCTAAAGCCAAGAACTTGAATGGAGAAATCATAGAAAACTTTTCCAATACACTACAGGTAAAGCAAAAGTGCCATTATCATCAGTATTGCTTTTTGCAGTTCTAGAAATGCTAGTTTAATAGACAAGAGAAACTGAGAAAATAAGCATAAACAAAGAGGAAACAAAATCATCACTCTTTGTAGATGATATGATCAACTCAGAGAACTCCAAATATTCAACTAAATTAATTGAGACAATTATTAAATTCATTAAAGTGTCAGTTTATAAAATAAACATACAAAATGCATCAACCTTTTTTTTTAAAGCAATTGGGGTTAAGTAACTTGCCCAAGGTCACACGGCCAGTTATTTTGTGTGGATGTTAAGTATCTGAGGCCGGAACCAATCCCGGGTCCTGCCAACTCCGAGGCTGGTGCTCTTACTCACTGCACCACCTGGCCACCCCTGCATCAACCTTTTTTGTATATTAGTATAAAACTGAATGGGAAGATAGAGAAAAATAAATTCCATTTAAAATACCTAATTTTTTAAATATCTGAGAGTCCATATACTAAACCACAAAATGGGATTAGTATATACACAACTAAAAAGAGTTCTTTATGGAAATAAAGACATCCCTAAATAATTAAAAGTTATTAACTGTTTACTAACAAAAATGACAATGCTACTTAAGTTAATTCACAGAATCAGTGCCATACCAATGAGACTAGAAAAGGGTTACTTTCTAAAACTGGAAATAGGTCAAGAATCTCAAGGAAAGTAATAGAAAAATGAATGAATGAATGAATGAATGAATGAATGAATGAACGAACAAACAAACAAGCAAATAACTAAAAGGGGGCAGAAAGGATACCTAACATTACCAAATACAAAATGATACTACAAAGCAGCAATCATCCAAAATATTTGGTACTTTAAGAAAATAAAGTTTACTAGCTGTGTGACCTTGGGCAAGTCACTTAACCCCAATTGCCTTGCATTCCCCCCTCCAAAAAACAAAAAAAAAAAGTTTATGAAAACAGAGAAGTTAATTAATGAAATAGATAAAATACTCAAAACCTAGAAGCAATCAAACATAGTAGTAAATTGTTCTATAGACCCACACTACAAGGTAAGGTTCTACTATTCAACAAAAACTACTGGGAAAATCAGTCTCACATAAATTAGATTAAGAGTGATATTTCACACCTTATATTATAATAAGCTACAAATTAATACAACGAATACAAAGTAGATACATCACAAGCAAATTAACAGAGCAAAAAAGAGATCTCTTTCACAATCATGGACAGAAGAGTTCTTGATCAAATACAGGAGAGGATCACAGGAAATAAAACTGAGAATTTTGATTACCTAAAATTGAAAATGTTTTGTGCAAATAAAATCAATACAATTAAAATTAATAGGGAAACAGTTAAAAGGGGCAAAAAAAAATCTTTGCAGCAAATTTCTCTGATAATTGTCTGATAACCAAGATATATAGGGAAATAGTGAAAATGTGTATTATCAAGACTCATTCCTAAATAGATAAATTGTAAAGAGATATTATCAAGCCCTTCTCAAAAGAAGAAAGGCAAACTATCAACACCAATATGAAAAAAAAAAACATCCAAATTAGTAATCATAAAGAACTATAAATTAAAACACTTTCTTGGGTTGTATCTCACACCTATTAGATTGCTTAGGATGAAAAAATAGGAAAATAATTGTCAGAGAGACTGTAGGAGGACAGATAGCTCTAATAGAATTGTTGGCAAACTGATAAATCTATTCTGAAAAGCAATTTGGAACTATACCCAAGAAGTCACTAAACTATGCATGTATATGCTTTAATTTAGCAATGCTACTACTAGGTATATATCCCCAAGGATATCAAATAAAGAGGGAAGGAATCCATGTGTACCAAAATATTCATAGTAGCAATTTTTTTTGTTGTAGTAAATAACTAGATACAAGTAGGTATCCATAAATCGAGAAATGACTGAACAAATTATGAAATATGAACATAATGGAATGTTATTACTCCAATAAAAAATTATGAAAAGGACAGATTTATAGAAACCTTGTAAGCCTTAAATAGGGCAGCTAGGTAATGCATGGATAGAGTGCCATGCCTGGAGTCAGGAAGACCTGAGCTGAAATACGGCCTCAGATACTCACTACTTGTGTTGACCTTGGGCAAGTCACTTAATCTTGTTTGCCTCAGTTTCCTCTTCTGTAAAATGAGCTGGAGAAGGAAATGGTAAACCACTCCAATATCTTTGCCAACAAAACCTCAAATGGGGTCACAAGGAGTAGGATACAACTGAACAAGAATAAAAACAAAAAAATCCTGTAAAAACTGTTAGGCAAATTATCACTTGGGCCTCCATTTCTTCCTCTGTAAAATTAGGGCATCAGATTTCTAGATTCCTGCCAGTTCTATATCACCTTGGCTATGGAACCTGAGGCAAGTTATTTTACTTCTCTGAGACTTAGTTTCTTAATCAGCAAAATCAATAGTTTAGGCCAGATAATCTGTCATGTCCCTTCTAGGCCTGATTCCTACAATCCTATGAAATGAAGCCATGTAGAGAGAATCCCTGCCTTCTCAAGATTTCTGGATATTTACTGAACAATTACATTAAAATGTTACTAATTTAAGGGGCAGCTAGGTGGCGCAGTGAATAGAGCACCAAATCCTGCCTCAGACACTTAACACAAAAACTAGCCGTGTGACCTTGGGCAAGTCGCTTAAACGCAATTGCCCTCCAAAAAAGCAAAAAAAAAAAAAAAATGTCACTAATTTGAAGATAATTAGCATTGTGAAGACTAAGAAAATATCAAGGTAAGAAAAACTTCCATCTCACTTTTTCCCCTAAAATCTTATAAATCTGGAGTTACACATTTTTTCAGAATTAGAAAAAGCTTAATTTGAGATATTCATAATGCCATTAAACCTTTGCTCTTCTGAAATGATTTGGAAAAACTACAACATTATTAGTTTTCATGTAAAACATATGTAGTATCTGTTCATTACAATTCCTGTATACCAAGGGAGAGAAGAACACTACAGTAAAACCAAAAGTAGGGAATTCAGCATTCTACCTAGCAAAATTTTCCATACAGTGAGTGAATAAACTTTTAAGTGGTTTTAAAAAAAATCTTTTTTAACTATGTTTTTGTAGAAATTTTTCTAAAATGTTTTTAAAATACTGTTCTATGCTTCTAATGCATACTGAAGAATGTAAATCGACTGGTTATTGAATGACAAGGTTATTACTCTAAACACAAATCATTGTGACATAATGACTGTGTAGCTATAACTAGTGTGGGGAGTTAATAGGGCTAAATGGATACTGACCTCAACAAAAACCCTGGAATTTTTTCTTAAAAAAATCACTGATGACAGCTAGCTTTTGGGTTATTTGACTTGTCCTCAGAAAGGTGGAGTAAGGGGCAGCCAGGTGGCTCAGCGAGTAAGAGCACCGGCTCCAGTGTCGGGATGACCTGGGGATCAAATCCGGGCTCAGATACTCAGCACCACACCCAGAAATAACTGGCCATGTAACCTTGAGCAAGTTACTTAACCCTGATTGCTTTAAAAAAAAAAACAAACCATGAGGAGAAGAAAGGTGGAGTAAAGGTGAATGACCTCTTGGGCAGGATAACACAACTGTTTTTCAGAATAAATAATTGCTGAATCAAAGGCTAAAAGCTGCCTTCTCCCAAAAAAGTGATGTCATCAACCACTTCTTCTAATTCATGATCTCCATATTAGCACCATCTAAACACACATTATTAACATTATTTCTACATCACTAATAAAGTACACAAAGGCACCTCCTTGTCAGCTTATACCAATTCCCTTAAATAGTCTAGCTTTATAATCATGTTAGGAAGATACTTCAAAAATTTATCCTATGGTAGTTCAGAGGTAGTTTTTTTCAGAATCCACAAATTCTTCACTATCAATCAGTAAAATTTATTAAGTGTCTGCCATTTTCTAAATTCTTTGCTATGTGCTAAGAACAAAAAGGCAACAGTGAAACAGTGCATGTGTGCTGAGGAGCTTACAATCCAGACAAGGGATTCAACCTATACATATATAAATATACATAAAACATGTATTAAATAGGTACAAAATAAAGGCAGGGATAAAAGGAACCAGAAGCTGGTGTGCATCAAGAAAGATCTCATGGAAGAAGTCACATTTGTGACTGTGAGAGATGTAGTAGATTCCAGGCATGGGAACAGTGAGTACAAAGCAATGAAGATAGGAGATGGCATGTCATGTATGAAAAACAGTAAGGCCAGTTTATCCAGGAAGTGCTAAATTGTGGTCAAGTTGTGACAGGTTTTAAAAGCCAAAATGAGGAGTATCTTCTGGGGGCGGAGCCAAGATGGCGGAGTAGAAGCACGACCTTCCTGCGGCTCCGGCTTCCACCCTCCCCAATCCATGTAAAAAGGGGACTCTAAACAAACTTTGGAGCTGCAGAACCCACAAAATGACACAGAGTAGCTAACCTCCCGCTGAGGACAGCCCGGCAGGCCGGCAGGAATCGGCCAGCCAGTGCAGCGCTCTGGGAGCCTAGCCCAGCCCCTCGCGAGGCTTTAGCCCCAGGGCAGGCCTGACCAGCCGCCAGCCAGAGGGATTCCAGATCAGTAGCAGCTGTGGCCGTTTCCAGATTTATCAATACATAGATGCGAAGGACAAGGTGAGAGGCCAGTGCAGTCTGGACTTTGGGACCCAGGAATTGGGAGTGCGGGGCTTTTACCCCCAGCGCCACGTGGCGGCTTTAGCTCCTGGCCTGCAGAGTGTAAGGGGACCAAGCACCAGTCTGAGGGGTAATCGCTCTTGCTTTAACCTGCTTGGATCTGGATTGCAGTCTAGGGTGGAGGTCCTGGGGTGTGTGTCCAGCTTGCCAGAGCGTGTGGAGACCTCAGAGAGGGCACCCATCCAATACCTCAGGCAGCTGAGAAAACCCCAGCGTTTGGGACGAAAACTCCCCTGTCTGGTGGCAGAGTCCTACTGTGGCAAAAAGCCCAAAAGTCATTGAGTGGCAAAATGAGCAGGCAAAGGAAACAAAGCAGACAGAAGATTCCAACATTACACTCCTATTTTGGGGATAAGAAGGAGCAAGGCATGGAACAGGAAGAAAACAGTGAAGTCAGAACTCCTGCACCAAAAGCTTCAAAGGAAAATACAAGCTGGTTACAGGCCATAGAGGACCTTAAGAAGCAGATAAGAGAAGTGGAGGAAAAATTGGGAAGAGAAATGAGAACAATGCAAGAAAATTATGAAATGAGAGTCAACAGCCTGACTGAAGAAAATAATACCTTAAAAAACAGACTGACTCAAATGGCAAAGGAGGCTCAAAAAGGCAATGAGGAGAAGAATGCCTTAAAAAGTCGAATTTGCCAGAAGGAAAAAGAATCTCAAAAGCTCACTGAGGAGGATCATTGCTTCAGAATTAGATTGGAGCAAATGGAAGCTAATGACTTTATGAGAAATCAAGATGCTGTTAAACAGATCCAAACAAATGAAAGAATAGAAGGCAATGTGAAATATCTCATGGGAAAAACCACTGACCTGGAAAAATAGATCCAGGAGAGATAATTTAAAAATTATTGGACTGCCTGAGAGCCATGACCAAAGTAAGAGCCTGGAAAGCATCCTCCAGGAAGTTCTCAAAGAAAACTGCCCTGATGTTTTAGAACCAGAGGGCAAAATAGAGGTTGAAAGAATCCAACGATCACCTCCTGAAAAAGATCCCAAAAAGAAAACTCCTAGGAATATTATAGCCAGGTTCTGGAATTCCCACATTAAGGAGAGAATATTACAAGCAGCCAGGAAGAAACAATTTGAATATTGTGGAAACACAATCAGGATAACGCAGGATCTGGCAGCTTCTACACTGAGGGATCGAAGGGCCTGGAATGTGATATTCCGGAGGTCAAGGGAGCTGGGATTAAAACCAAGAGTCACCTACCCAGCAAAACTGAGTATCATGTTTCAGGGGAAAATATGGTCATTCAGTGGAATACAGGACTTTCAAGCATTCTTGCTGAAAAAACCAGAGTTGAATAGAAAATTTGACATTCAGATACAAGAAGCAAGAGAAGCATGAGAAGGTAAACAGGAAAAAGAAATCATAAGGAACTTATCAAAGTTGAACTATTTTTTTTTTGAAGCAATCGGGGTTGAGTGGCTTGTTCGGGGTTGCATGGCCAGTTATTGTTTCTGGGTGTGGTGCTGGGTGTCTGGGCCCGGATTTGATCCAGGTCGTCCTGGCACTGGAGCCAGTGCTCTTGCTCGCTGAGCCACCTGGCCAAAGTTGAACTATTAACATTCCTACATGGAAAAACAATAATTGTAACCTATGAAACTTTTCTCAGTAGTTGAAGGGATTAGAATTATATGAGGGTATGCGGGCATATGAATACATATGTGAATGTGTGTATATACATTTACAGGTATACATAGATAGAGGGCACGGGACCAATTTAACAGGAAGGGATGATACTTAAAAGGTGAAATTAAGAGGTGAGAGGAATATAATGAGAGGAGATGGGGAGAGACAGAGTGGGGCAAACTATCTCATACAGAAGAGGCAAGGGAAAATGGTTACAATGGAGGGGAAGAATAGGAAGGCAAAAGGTAATAGGTCAACCTTATTCCTATTGAATCTGGCTTGAGAAGGGAGGGAAATACACACTAAATAGGGGATCTCACCCTCCAGGAGAATAGAGGGGGAAGGGGATGTGAGGGGGGATGATGGAAGGGAGGGGAGGCTGGGGGGGAGGGAAGTTGGAAGCACCCACTTTTAGAAAGGGACAGGATCAAAGTAGAGAATAGAACAAGTGGGAGGTGGGATAGGAGGGAGGGAAAAATAGTCAGTCTTTTACAATACATCTACTATGTTATTGTTTTGCATTAGCCACACATGTACAACCTATACTGAACTGCTTGTCCCCCCAGTGGGGGTGGGTGGCAGGGGGGAGAAGGGAATGAATCTGGAACTGAAAGTTTTAAAATCAAATATTCAAATATATATATATATGTGTGTGTGTGTGTGTGTGTGTGTATATATATATATACACACTATTATTAATACCATCTTACATGTAATTAAGAAAAAAGATATACAGGCACTGAGGCATAGAGATCCACTGGAAAAGTTGAAACGGGTATGGGAGTGAGCAGATTGGAGGTGGGGATATCCTGTGGGACTGCTGTTTTGGGGGGATGGGTGGGGGGAAAACGGGGAGAAAATTTGTAACTCAAAATCTGGCAGAAACGAATGATGTAAATCAGCAGTTAATAAAGCATTTAAATTTAAAAAAAGCCAAAATGAGAATTTTATATTTTATCATGGAGGTAATAAGAGTTATTGGGTTGGAGAGTGAATGCCATGGTCATACCTGCCCTTAATGAAATTTTACTTTGGAGGCTGTGTGAAGAATGAAGAAAAAAAGTCAGGGAGACCAAATGGAAAAGAAAGTCAGGGAGACCAAATAAAAAGAAATTGCAATGGTTTAGTCACAAAGTATAAAGTCTTTGAACTAGGCTATGTGAGTGAGTCAGTCAGCCAGCATTTATTACAAGCCTACTATGCCAAGAACTGCTGTTGTTTGTCCTTCATTCTCAAAGAGGACCATAACATCAGGAAGGTGATGTCATGACTTGCAAGTGAATTGGATTTAAGTGAGTGAGGGCTGTGCAAAGTCACCAGCCTCACTCTCTCCTCCAGAGCCATGTGGGTCCAGTGACAAGATACAGATCAAGACAATTGGAAATGACCCAGATGCAGTAGCAGACCTTGGCCTTTTTAAGGTGAGGTCTGTCCCGGGTTATCAGTTTGACTGAGGCAATGGCCATTCAGTGATTATGGCTAGGTAAGAAATGTGGCCGCCAAGAACTAAGTCTGGGGACACAAAGAAAGGTAAAACACAGTCCCTGCTCTTAAGGTGCTCACAGCCTACTGGCGGAGACAATATGCAAAAAAGAAAAGTAATTATAAGTAATGTAAATACATGATAAATTGAGAGTGAGCTCTGAGGGCAAGCACAAGTTGGAAGATGAGACCGTCCTGCTTGAGGAACAGTAAGACCATTGTCACTGGATCCAAGGGTAATCAGGGAAAAACAGATGGAAAGGCAGGAAGGGGCAAGGTTATAAAGGTTTTCTATGATCACAGAATTTTACATTTGATCATGGAAGGAATAGGGAGTCACTGGAGTTTACTGAATAGGGAGAGCTGATATGGTCAGACCTTGAAGATCATTTTGACCAGCCAGAAGGCTATTGCAATAGTCCAGGCCTAAGGTGATAAGAGTTTGCACCAGAGTGGTTGCTATGTTAAAGAAGACAAAAGGAACTGTGGAAAGGATGTTAGGAAGTTAGAAGTGATAAGACAACCACTGATTGCATGTGAAGGTGAAGGAGAGTAAGGAGTGGAGAATGATACATTTCCCAAGTGGAAAAAGTAAAAGGAAAAACAAGAAGTAAATTGGGTTGCCAGATCCAAAATAACAAAGCTTTTTTGTTTGTGGGGGGAAAAAATGTATGTCCTAAAGAAGACTTTTGATTAAATATAACTTTCAGCCAAAACAAAGTCAATCAAGACTGTGTGCGATCTGTAATTTCAAAGGGAAAATTCATCATCAAAGAAACTGCTTCAGTTTTGGTATTCACACCTCTTCAGTACATTCAGTTGCTTCTGCCCCTCTGATTGGAGGGCTGGAGAGCAGGGCAAAGAACTCCTCCATAATTTCCCTTTATAGAGGGCTCAAAATCCCAGTCATCTCTTCATTTGCTACCACTTTGTTTGCTTTTGACATCTTCATCATCATCATTCTTCACCTGCCCTGCCCCCTCCTCTGCAGCTTCTTTTTGTGTACTATTTTCCTCCATTAGATTGTAAGCTTCTTGAGGTCAGAGACTTTTTTTCTTATTTGTATGCCCAACACTCAGCACAGTACCAGAGACAAAAGGGCATTTGATAAATGTTTATCAAATTGTAAATGTCTGTCATTTCATAGAAAACTATAATATGAAGATTACACAAAACCATTAACCCAAAACTAGGTCCACATAAGGGAAAATTCTACTAACTCTATACATGAATATTTATACCAAACAATAATACTAAATAAAGATCAATTACTGGTTAAATATTAAATGCCTGCTCATAAGGAAAGAGTAAATGAGTGAGAGAAAACAAATTTGCTGATTATTTTATACAATAAGCAAAGGGGGATCTTTAATAAAGCACTCATTTAGGAAAATGTCTGAAGAGAATATATACTGAAAAAGCAATATTTTAGCTATGTTGGGTAGCAAACATAAATCACAGTGATTCAAGTATCATATCTATACTCTAGAAATAAGCCTTCTTCTGATGCCCATGCTTTGACAGTAATTATATTGAGAAATACCATGGTCATTGAGACTGTAATGAAATTTAACCACAGGATATCCATCTCCTTGATATTTATAATAGGACTATAATTTCTGAAATGCATACAGATTACAGAGTTCAGTTATGTATGATATGCTAAAAAGGGGTCTGTATATTATACATTTCTATGTTTTTACTGTATGTATAATCTGTGTATTTCCTTTTTATGTAACATAAACACCTTAAAAGGAAAAAAGATCTCTTCATTCAATGATTCATCTCTGCTAAAAATGCATTTTGAAAAAAATTATATAGCAAGCATACCTGAATGTGCATAGCCCATTTTAATTTCCTGCAGTTATCTGTGGTCATACTGACATCTGGTGGAATCAGAAATGAAATTCTATTACAATAACATTGTACTGGTGAGGTTTTGACCAGTGAAATTTTTTCCATTGTTTTGCTAATTAACTCCATGATAATTTTTGGCAAGGACATGTTTACATGTACAGATAGCTAGTTAGCTATCTAAAGTATATATTAAGGGCTTCCTAGGTGTCAGGCCCTGTACTAAGTGCTGGGAATACAAATTCAAACAAAAGACAGGCCTTGTCCTCAAGGAACTTACATACTAAAGGGAGAAGACAACACATAAAAGAGAATTGGGAAATGAGGGCAGGAGGAGAGAAGTAACTCAGTGTTAAGAAAGCCACTGAGAGAGAGAGAGAGGAATCTAAGTAGTCATGGGTTGAGTTGGGTTTTGAAGAGAACATATCTCACATGGGTACTTACTCAAATTGAGCTTCTGAGGAGGAACTCACCAATCAGAAACAGCAAAACTCTCAAAGTATTCTTCTGATCACAACATTTGGTTGAAATGGTGAGTCAATTATTTTATATGGCAGTATGTTTTGCACGGATCCAGAAGCATCTATCATGTCATTCATGCCACTGTGGAAATAAGCCTAAACTGATCAAATTATAGTTTTTAATCAGGCTGCTTCTATAATGGCTTTTCCATGAAAGATAAAAATAACTTCACTTAAAATATTTTTTATGATAAATTAGAATGGAAAATGTATTACTCAGTCGTGGAATTGTGCTCTCATTAAGATTTAGGATTTGTTAAAACTAATCATGTCTTCACACTGCCTTAGATTATAGTTTAGGAAGTGTGTTCTCCTAAAAAAAAAGTTGATCCCGCTGATTAATAAAAATTACAATCAAGAATACAGCAAAGCAGGGCGGCCAGGTAGCACGGCGAGTAAGAGCACCGGCTCCACTGTCGGGATGACTTGTGGATCGAATGCGGGCTCAGACACTTAGCACCCACCCAGAAACACCTGGCCATGTAACCTTCAGCAAGTTACTTAACCCCAATTGCTTAGGGACAGCCAGGTGGCTCAGCAAGTAAGAGCACTGGCTCCAGTGTCAGGATGACCTGGGGTTCAAATCCGGGCTCAGATACTTAGCACCACACCCAGAAATAACTGGCCGTGTAACCTTGAGCAAGTTACTTAACTCCAATTGCTTAAAAAAAAAAAAAAAGAATACAGCAAATCTTCTTGAAATTGAAACATGATACTAAAGTTTACTAAATTTGATTCTGAAGATATGTTAAAAATTATTAGTTCATTTATGAAGAATCAGAAATATTCTTATTTTGTTAAGACTAATCATGTCTTCACACTTAGATTATAATTTCAGAGATATGTTTTCAGGAAAAAAAACGTTTATTAAAAATTACACTGGCTAATAAAAATTATAATCAAGAATATAGCGAACCTTCTTGAGATTGAGATTAGCATCCCAGTGTATTCTTGCTGCTCACATGCAATACTATGAGAAGTTATTGCCTGAGAAACATCAAAGGAAATCATCAATGGAGGCAAAATTGGAAGCATATAATGAAAATACAAAGTCCAGACACTGAACTGGGGTACAAAAATCTTGCATGACATTGTTAGAAAAACTGGTCACTTATCAAATATTCTGAGTAATATCTAGGCAAAGCAGTGCTGCTACCAGCTACCTTCAAGCATACCAGTCATATAATTTTTTTACGTACACCTATTTTTAAAAAGTAGGGCAACTGGGGGTGGCTAGGTGGTGCAGTGAATAGAGCACCAGCCCTGGAGTCAGAATGACCTGAGTTCAAATCCGGCCTCAGACACTTAACACAAAAACTAGCCATGTGACCATGGGCAAGTCACTTAACCCCAACTGCCCTCCAAAAAGAAAAAAAAAAGTAGGGCAACTAGGTGTTGCAGTAGATAGATTGCAAGCCCTCAAATCAGAAGGACTTGAATTCAAATGAGGCCTCAGACACTTACTAGATGTGTAACGCTGCCTCAGTTTCTTCATCTGAAAAATGAGCTGGAGAAGGACTCCCCTCCAGTATCTCTACCAAGAAAATCCAAAATGGGGTCATGAAGAGTCAGACATGACTGAAACAAGTGAACACAAATTTTCAAAAACTATTAAATTCTTTAAAGTAACTATTAACTTCAGTGCTTCATAAAATAGGATTCTACACAGTGGGATGACCTCATTGACCTGCAAATGTCCATGTAAAGGCTCAGAAAAAGAAAGGACAAAATCTATTCTTGGGAGCTTTCTTGCTCCTAGCCTAAAAAAAAAATACTACAGACCCTCAGGTCCAAGTATTACTCCTATGTGAGAAAAGACAAGAATTCAAGCTATATAACAAAAAGAGATAGGCCATAACAGGGTCAATCTGATTATTATAGCTACATTAAGTGATCAGTGAAGATTATATGTAATCAATTCAGTCATTATGAGGAATATAGATTGTGACCAGGTAAGAGAAATTTCAAAAGTCATAAACATGGAAGTAGTATACTTGAATGTAATGGCAAGATCAAAACCATGATTATACATGATAAGGGGTGGAAGAGTAAGTCATAGAAAATTATTAGATTGAATAAATAGTAAGTTACAGTATTTGAGGATGTATCAATGTGTACTTTGAAGGCTCCTAGTATGAGAATAGAAGTTGGATAAGGAGAAAAAGACTGTGAGCCAGACCCTGCTCTCAGTGAGGAAGGAAGGAGAATGTGCTGGGAGCTGGTAGATCATAGCCAGCAGAATCTTGTTTGGAGGAGAGGCTACAGAAAAATGGTGATAGAGTGTAAAAGTGGCAACAAGAGTAAGGCATATTTCAATTCCCCAACTACCACCAGAGAGACTGAAGCCATACAACCAGTGCTGGAAGGGATAACAAGGGATACCATATCATCGAGAAAGGGTCAGGTCTCATTAAGTGCTAGAAGATGGAGGGAGAAAGAAAGGAAAAGGAAAAGGAAACTGGTTTCTTAACTATGGAACAGGCACAATGGAAGGAGTAAACAGAAAATGAGTTGGGAATTTGAAGGCATCCAGCAGAAGTGAACAGGAGTAAGGGAGTGAGGCAGGAGATGGGGAATGGGATTTTTACCTCAGCCAAGAGTTTCTGTCTTACTGAGATGAGGAGAGTATGACAAGGTGAGAGAATGCTAACCACTGAAGAATGAGTTCAAATTATCAGGGACTGTAAAGAAATCTACTGAGGGAAAGAGGTTCTGGTCCTTCTCTTGAATGTCAACCTTGTGACATTCTTGTGACAGGTAGTGATGTTCAGTCTTATGAGATCCAGGAAGCCCACCTCACAAAAGACAGGAGAAGGCAAAGTACAAAGGACAACACTAGAAGAGTCCAGGAAGCAGGAATTGGTAATTCAAGGTAGATCTGGTCTGGGAACAGCCTCTAGAGTACTAAAGAAGGCCTGTAGTGAAGATAGAAAGAAACCAAAGGATTTGGGGCTGACTCAGGACACCCTGGAAAGACAGAAGCCAAGACACCTAGATCAGGATGATGCAGGAACAAAGGCAGAAGGCAGGCTGAATATAGGGTTCCCTCAGAAGTCCCAGAGTAAAGGCAGGAACCAAGGATCTGGATTTCAGAAAACTATCACTCCCTGCTAAGTCCCAGAAACAAGGACAGAGTCCCTAAGCAGTGGGCTGGACAAATCAAGGCAAGGATAGAGGGAGTTTCCTCACCTGGAAATGAAATTTCCTCACCCTATACAAATGAAATGACAAGTCCAGTCCTCATCCCTGTATGTCGGATATACTCCTAATGATATATGTAGGGACAGCTAAAACTTGTCTTCTTATTAGCTTAGAATTATCCTTGAAGAGTTGTCATAAAACCCAAGGAGGAGGTGATGTAAAGATAAACACTCAGAGGGCCACTTTCTCACTTCATCTAATTGATTCTGATATTAGAGTCAAGATATAATCACTCTTCTTTAATTCGTGGCAAAAAAAGATATAAAAATATTGATACTCACATATGGCAGAAAAGCAAAACACTGCAGAGAAGGGAGCTAGTGTAAGGAGTGATGGTTGAACTTAGAGTCAGAAAAAACTCAAGTTTGGATCCCATAGTCCTTCACTCAGGACACAGCTAGTAAATATTAAAGTTAGGGGACAGCTAGGTAGTGCATTGAATAGAGCACCAGCCCTGGAGTCCAGAGGACCTGAGTTCAAATCTGGCCTCAGACACTTAACACAAAAACTAGCCATGTGACCTTGGGCAAGTCACTTAACCCCAACTGCCCTCCAAAAAGCAAAAAAAAATAATAAGTATTAAAGTTAGTCTTAGAAACTAGGTCTTCTGATTACTGTACCAGAGGCCTTTCATCCATGTAATAATCTAGTTTGGTAACCATTTCCTCAATTTTTCAGTAAATCTGTGATAATATCAGTGTAGATACTCCCCCTGGCAATTCAAATCACAAGTCATCCATATCTGCTAATCTTATACAACTCTTGTCCACACTCTCCCATAAAAACTCCAAAAGGGGTCCACCTAAGATATTGGAGGCTTTCTTCTAGCTCTCCTGACTGCATAAATACCAAAAGAGGCAGGTTGTCTGTCAGTTATGCCACTCATACCATCTAAGACTATAGGAAAAAAATGATTATTATTAAAAAGGGGAGGCCTTTATTTCATTTAGGATCATTTCATTTTATTTGGAATCATTAAATGCACTGCACAATTTCCCCAATATTTAACCACTTCTCCTCCAGTCTATTTCCAGGCCTAGTTAACTAACAGTTTGCTATGTCTGCCTAATGTTTGTGTGTTAATAAACTAGTTTTACAAGTAGTCCATCTGACTGTATAACATAGTCTGAACAATAGATAAGTACTCTTAATTTTTTTCCTATGTAGTTAGACCAAACTCTTTTGAATGATTATGGACCTCATTTAGGAGAACTGGTAATATTTCATAGCTTAGTACAATCAGCAATAGTTTCATTAGCAAAACACAAAATCTGGAGGACCTCATCTCCTATAAAGAATCCTTCTTTCATCTGGATTATGAACTTAACATCCTCCATAACAGAAGCAAATATCTTTGGTAACCATACAATCTTCCTATATCGTGCCTTGCTTATTGCTATCAGAGGGTTGGGTAACTAAACAAACTTATTTATGTTCTTACATATTTCAAGGAATCTTGGAATATAATCTGTATAAATTTGACATATGTATGAGAGATCAGAGCAGTGTAATGCCGACCAAAGGCAACTTCCCAGGGTTCAAAATACCAGCATATCTGCTCTCCATTTTATTCAGTGACAAATAAAGAACAGAGAAAATCAAAATATAGCAATTCAAAATACAGCATTCACTAAGTATAATTCAATAATTTCCAAGTACTACTCCACCCCTGGACATTACATTCATTTAGTCAATCACAAAGTCCCTCTTCTCAAATGGAGATTAGTTTCCAATCATAAACAAAGTACATTCATTTGGTCAGTCAAAGAGCACAAAAGAGTCAAAAGTTTCCCACCCTTGGATCACAAATGAATAGGCCATCTACCCCAGAGTTACAACAAGTTTAAGCACAGCATTTAATACCCAAAGAGAGGTCTTTTCTTCATCTTGACCCAAGGCAAGTTCTCAGCAATCTTTATTCCTGGGGAGACAAAGCTTAGCAAGGCCACAAGATACACTGTCAGTGTCCTCATTAATTCATTCTCTGTCTGCAGAACAGTCCTAGGATCCCTGAAAACATTAGCAAAACCCTCTTCCAGTATTTCTGTAAACATACAACAAGAAAATCCTTCTTCAGGGCTTCTGAACCAACAGCAAGGTTCCAAGACCTCTGCAACAACAGCACTGGCCTTCACCGGTGGATGAATCTGGCCAAACAACATCAAAACAGACAAAGTACCAGCATAACAGCCATGTCTCCTCAGTCCTTGGCAGCTCTGGGTGGCAGCTCTCAAAAGTCCTGGGCAGTTCAAACTGGCCCGCAGCAATCCTCTCTGCCTTCAAGATGCTGCTTCCAAAAAATTATTCTGCCTCTCTCTCTGCTTGTACCTCTCTAAATTTAAGTGACTAGCTCCTCCCAGTTCAGCCCTCTCTTTTCATGTCAACAAGTCCACCCCACAAGAGGGATTCACAAGCTCTGGATTTTAACACAATCCAAGAACCAAGCCAATATAGGGGATCTTTAAATTCCATTACTATTACAAGCAGAGCCCTTACAGGACATTTAGTTGTAGCAAATATAGTACTTCTTTATAGTCCCCAAACAATAAACACAGGGGATCTATATACTACATTATTCAGTAAATCTTTTGACTGTAAATATCTGTAATCTGCTACAGAATATTATTTGTGAAAGCCTGCATGTCGGGCAGCTAGGTAGCGCAGTGAGTAAAGCGCCGGCCCGGGAGTCAGGAGGACCCCAGTTCAGTTCCAGCCTCAGACACTTAACACCCACACAAAAAAAATAGCCGTGTAACCTTGGGCAAGTTACTTAACCCCAATTGCCCTCCAAAAGGAAAAAAAAAAAGCCTGCATGTCCCCTTTCTTATACTTTCATCAAGGATGCTTTAAATTATGTGCATAGATTATTATTTTTTCTAATTCTGAAGATACAGGAAATCAGGCATATATGTAAGTAATTATGAATATTCTCTCAGTCTCCTTTTTTTAACTATTGATAAGGTCTAAGATTGTTTTCTATGCTTAATCTATTGTCCCTTCTTTGAGTTACCTTCATAATTGATCCCACAATGTTCAAAAAATTGCAAAACCTCCAGCATGTATCTACTTTCTATGCACTTGTTCTATTCAGTGGCTCTTCTTATCTTTGTTTTCTTTTTTTTTTTTCAGTTTTTTTTTCAGTTTTCAAATGCTTTATTAACTTTTGATTTACATTATTCATTTCCACCAGATTTTGAGTTACAAATTTTTTCCCCGTTTTTCCCCTACCCGCTGCCCCAAAATAGGAGTCCTACAGGATATCCCCTCCTCCAATCTTTTGTCTCCCATATATTCTCCCATACCCACTTCGACTTTTCCAGTAGGGCAGGGTGTATCTCTATGGCCCAGTGCCTGTATAACTTATTTCCCAATTACATGAAAAATAATATTAATAACAGCATATATATATATACATATATGTATACACACACACATATATATATATATTTTTTTAAACATTTGATTTTAAAACTTTGAATTCCAGATTCATTTCCTTCCTCCCCTGTCACCCACCCTTACTAGGAAGATAAGCAATTCAGTATAGGTTGTACATGTGTAGCTAATGCAAAACATTACCATAGCAGATATATTGTAAAAGACTGACTATATTTCCCTCCCTCCTATCCCACTACCCACTTGTTCTATTCTCTACTTTAATCCCGTCCCTTTTCTAAAGTGCTTCCAACTTCCGTTCCCCCCAGCCTGCCCTCCCTTCCATCATCCCCCCTCTCATTCCCTTCCCTCTACTCTCCTATAGGGTGAGATACCCCAGTTAGTGTGTATTTCATTCTCTCCCTGAGCCAAATTCAGTGAGAATAAGGTTGACCCATTCCCTTTGGCCTTCCTATTCTTCCCCTCTATTGTAACCCTTTACCCTTGCCTCTTCTTTATGAGATAGTTTACCCCATTCTGTCTCTCTCCATCTCCTCTCATTATAGTCCTCTCTAACCTCTTAATTTCCCCTTTTAAGTATCATCCCTTCCTATTAAATTGGTCCTGCGCCCTCTATCTATGTATACCTGTAAACATATATACGCACATTCACATATGTATTCATACGCCCATATACCCTCCAATATAGACATATATAAATATATATTTATATATTCCCTTCAACTATTTTCCTGAGAAAAGTTTCATCAGCTATAATTATCTTTTTTTCATGAAGGAATGTTAATAGTTCAACTTTGATAAGTTCCTTATGATTTCTTTTCCCTGTTTACCTTCTCATGCTTCTCTTGCTTCTTGCATCTGAATGTCAAATTTTCTATTCAACTGGTTTTTTCATCAAGAATGCTTGAAAATCCTCTATTCCACTGAATGACCATATTTTCCCCTGAAACATGATACTCAGTTTTGCTGGGTAGGTGATTTTTGGTTTTAATGCCAGCTCCTTTGACCTCCAGAATATCACATTCCAAGCCCTTCGATCCCTCAGTGTAGAAGCTGCCAGATCCTGACTGTGTTTCCACAATATTCAAATTGTTTCTTCCTGGCTGCTTGTAATATTCTACCCTTGATCTGTGAATTTCAGAACTTGGCTATAATATTCCTAGGAGTTTTCTTTTTGGGATCTTTTTCAGGAGATGATTGGTGCATTCTTTCAACCTCTATTTTGCCCTCTGGTTCTAAAACATCAGGGCAGTTTTCTTTGAGAATTTCTTGGAAGATGATTTCTAGGTTCTTTCTTTGATCATGGCTTTCAGGTAGTCCAATAATTTTTAAATTATCTCTCCTGGATCTATTTTCCAGGTCAGTGGTTTTTCCAATGAGATATTTCACATTGCCTTCTAATTCTTTCATCTGTTTGGATCTGTTTAACAACATCTTGATTTCTCATAAAGTCATTAGCTTCCATTTGCTCCAATCTAATTCTGAAGGAATGATTCTCTTCAGTGAGCTTTTGAGATTCTTTTTCCATCTGGCAAATGTGGCTTTTTAAGGCATTCTTCTCCTAATTGCCTTTTTGAGCCTCTTTTGCCATTTGAGTTAGTGCATTTTTTAAGGTATGATTTTCCTCAGTCTGGCTGTTGACTCTCATTTCATAATTTTCTTGCATCGTTTTCATTTCTCTTCCCAATTTTTCCTCCACTTCTCTTATCTGCATCTTAAGGTCCTCTATGGCCTGTAACCAGCTTGTATTTTTCTTGGAAGCTTTTGGTGCAGGAGTTCTGACTTCACTGTCTTCCTCCTGTTCCATGCTTTTAATGTTGGATTGCTTTGCTTGGTTTGCTTCCTTTGCCTGGTCATGTCACCACTCAGTCACTTGACCCAGGGCTTTTTGCCACAGTAGGACTCTGCTACCAGATAGGGGAGCTTCGTTCCAAATACTGGGGCTTTCTCACCAGCCTGAAGTATTAGTTGGGTGCCCTCTCTGAAGCCTCCACACGCTCTGGCAAGCTGGTCACACACCCCAGGACCTCTACCCTAGACCAAAATCCAGATCCAAGCAGAGCATTACCCCTTAAAGCAAGAGCATTACCCCTCAGACTGGTTACTTGGTCCCCCTACACTCTCTCTGCAGGCCAGGAGCTGAAGCTGCCACATGTGCCAAAGTCCTCAGTGGCTTTTCAACACACTCCCAACTACTGGGTCCCAAAGTTCACACTGCACTGACCTCTCACTTTGTCTTTAGCATCTATGTGTTGATAATTCTGGATCACCACAGCTGCTGGTGAACTGGAGTTCCTCCAGCCGGTGGTTGGTCAGGCCCACCCTGGTGCTAAAACCTTGGCATGGGGCTGGCCTTGGCTCCCAGAATGCTGCACTGGCCAATTCCTGCCAGCCTGCTGGGCTGTCCTCAGCGGGAGGTTAGCTTGTCTGTGTCATTTTGTAGGTTCTGTAGCTCCAAAGTTTGTTTAGAGTCCCCTTTAACAAGAATTGGAGGTAATGGGAGCCAGAGCCGCATAGAGGTCCTATTTCTACTCAGCCATCTTGACTCTGCCCCCCCAATCGAATTATCTTTGTTTTTTTCATTGACATTTCCTCATGGAGAACATTTACAATTCTGATATTAGAGTCAAAATATACTATTTAATTGGTGATAAAAAATGTATTATTAAAATATTGATACATATGGCAGAAAAACAGAACATTATGGGGAAAGGAGGTAGTGTGATATATAATGGAAAGAGTGATAGTTGAACTTAAGAGTCTGAAAAAACCCATGTTTGAATCCCATTTCTTTCACTAACTAGCTATGTGTCCAAGTGTAAATCACTTCAATTCTGCACCTCAGTTCCCTCAACTATAAAACATAGTACCTACTTCAGAGAGTTGTTACAATTTGAACAATAAAATAAAAGTGATAAATATATGCTCCTAAGGCTATTTGAAAAATAACTCCATGATTCATTATTGTTCCACAAAAACGCAATTGTGAAAATACCATAATTATAATATCTAAGTATAAAGAGGAACAGTGTATTTTGGGGTTATTTGGGAGTATTTTTAGGTTATCCAAAGGCTACATTAGAGGATATACCCATGTGAGGTGAAATATGATTGACCAGTGTCATATTTATTATATTCTGAAAAAAAGCAGACTATGCATACCCATTTACAAAATACCCTAATCTAAATAAAACATTACTGCTAGTCTTAAAACTGAAGGTCATACAGAACAAAGAAAAAGATTTAAAATAAACAAAACAGAACACAATAATCCATCAAAAGCCAAAGCTGTAGGCTGAGCAGTTCCCATGGAATTTTTCCATGAAGTCATACAGGATTCAGTGAGATCACCTATTTATCAAAATTGTTTTGCATATAACTTGAGGGTGAGAATCAATTCCTTGGAAAAAACATGAAGATTTTCTTTAATAATGCAAATAGTGTACTTTAGAGTATCTTTATTTCCAAAACATATTTACACAAGTTGTCTATTTCCTCCTTAGACTACCCACATGATTGAAGGGGGAAAGGATTATTATCTCCCATTAGAGAGATCAAAATAGACACAAAAAAGCTAAATGATTTGATAAAAATTTGCCAGATTGCTGCTGTGGAAGCACAAGAACAAGAGTCCAGGTCTTTTAACTTTTCCCTTAGCTTTCATTCAACCACATCTTGCCAAGTCAAAAGTGAAAAATGTGCTCAGAACCAAGCAACTTTTTTTTTTTTGCTTTTTGGAGGGCAGTTGGAGTTAAGTGACTTGCCCAAAGTCACATGACTAGTAAGTGTGTCAAGGGTCCAAGGCTGGATTTGAACTCTGGTCGTCCTCCTGACTCCAGAGCTGGTGCCCTATTCACTGCGCCACCTAGCCACCCCAACCAAGCTACTTCTAATCTATATATTACCACATCTTGATAATCCATCTAGTATAATAATAATACTCCACTAAAGTCCTATTTTGATGCCTCATTGTGGCATCCTCAAAGCATCCTGGGTCCTCACAGGCTGTCAGAAGAGCATAATCTCCAGCTCCACTAAGCTGGAAAAGCTTTGAGAAAAGGCCTGATGTTAGAGGACTAACCCAGCTTAGTTTAGCAGGCTCATTACCAGTTTTACTCCAAGGCAAATAATTTTCAACCACAAGTGTAATGGGAATGCAAATTTGGAAGATCTTCCCTGCCCCTAGGCTAAAGTGCACCAGAAGCCTGGGGTGGGAGGCTTGTTTTTCAGTAGATACTTCTTGATTGGCCAATGAGTCAATAAGGTTGTTACATTCTCTGAGCCAGGAGAAGGCTATATAAGCCCTGATGTGTAGCTTTGTTTTGGGGGCTCACTTTGAGAAGTGTTCTGTGATTTGGTCTGTATTCTGAAAAGCCGTTGTCCAGAGGGGCCCCCCCCCTCCCGGCTTTGAAAAACCCAGATGTTGACTGGGTATGGATGTAATGGTTGGACAGTTTGGAAATCTGTCTACTTGATCTGTTTCTGTCTTGATAATTCTGCCTGTATGCTTTGAAGTTCGGGGTGCTGACCTTTTTCCCCTGAACAAGGTAAACGATACATGTCTGACTGATTAAAGTAAGCTTGTTAACCCATTTTGAGTTGCTTTCCTTTAACAAAGCAGATCCAAGAACCTGTATGGGCAGCAAACCCTGAGGACGTGCTTGGGGTGCTTGCTGCTACAAAATGGCTTTACGAACAGGATCTGCAGAGTAAAAGGAAAGTATGGGGGCTGGGATAATCGTTTGTTTCCCAGTTGTGGTAGCTGTGACTCTGTGGAGCTGTGGAGCAGGAGAGAAGAATGGCCTACATGCAGACTTCGCTGAGCTGAGAGCAGGAATAGTGAGCTGCCTGCATCGGGACCTGGGCAGAAGCCAGGAGCGGCCGCAGCCTGCAGGAGGAGGAGCCAAGGAGTTTGGAATTCAGCCACAGGAAAAGATAAGAACTGAGCAGCAAAGCAGGGGCACTGAATGTGTTTCCTGGTTGCATCCCACAGTTTGGGACCCAGGGGGAGGATGGACTTGTGACTATGGTGGGTGGGATGAAGTGCCTTGGATCCCCAGGGACCCCACCTTGTTGGTTTTGTTGCCCAGCCCCCTCTCTGTGCTTGGAGGCAGGGGCTGGAGCTGTGTGAGGGGAAGGATACCCCTCCCCCAGAGAACTTTATTTGAACTCTTGTTTTGAACTGAAGTGATAATGCTATCTATGTACTTTGTGTTTGTTTAAGGGCCAGTGGCCACTTTGGTAACTTTAGTTCTGTACCTTGAAAATGTGACCTAAGAGATGTTTAGTGCTAATTCAAAAGTAAATTGTCTATGCTAAGGGCATGAAAGATCTTGGGGGGGAATGTAATGGGAATGCAAATTTGGAAGATCTTCCCTGCCCCTAGGCTAAAGTGCACCTGAAGCCTGGGGTGGGAGGCTTGTTTTTCAGTAGATACTTCTTGATTGGCCAGTGAGTCAATAAGGTTGTTACATTCTCTGAGCCAGGAGAAGGCTATATAAGCCCTGATGTGTAGCTTTGTTTTGGGGGCTCACTTTGAGAAGTGTTCTGTGATTTGGTCTGTATTCTGAAAAGCCGTTGTCCAGAGGGCCCCCCCCCCTCCCGGCTTTGAAAAACCCAGATGTTGACTGGGTATGGATGTAATGGTTGGACAGTTTGGAAATCTGTCTACTTGATCTGTTTCTGTCTTGATAATTCTGCCTGTATGCTTTGAAGTTCGGGATGCTGACCTTTTTCCCCTGAACAAGGTAAACGATACATGTCTGACTGATTAAAGTAAGCTTGTTAACCCATTTTGAGTTGCTTTCCTTTAACAAAGCAGATCCAAGAACCTGTATGGGCAGCAAACCCTGAGGACGTGCTTGGGGTGCTTGCTGCTACAACAAGTCATCACATGGAAAATATCTAAGGCATTAAAGAACCATCATCTCTGTCAGCAGAGGAAAAACCCACATCTATGAAAGCATAAATTCTCAAAGTATCAAAGAAATGTATTACTAGTCAAACAAAAAAAAAATTAGTTACCATCCCTCAAGTACCACTCACAATTATAAAGAGTTTTAAAAGCTTTAGAAAATGCTTTCCTCAAGTAGGGAGGAAGGCAATAAGAGGGAGGATGATAGAAGGGAGGGCAGATTGGGGGGAGGGTAGTTAGAAGCAAACACTTTTGAAAAGGGACAGGGTCAAAGGAGAAAATAGAATAAGTGGGGGGTGGGATAGGATGCAGAGAAATATACTTAGTCTTTCACAATATAACTACTATGAAAACATTTTGCGTAACTACACATGTACAACCTATACTGTATTGCCTGTCCTCCCAGTGGGAGTGGGTGAGGAGGGAAGAAGTGAAAGAATCTAGAAAGAAAAGCTTTAAAAACAAATGTTAAAAAAAATTGTTGGTTTTTTTTACATGCAACTGGGAAATAAGATATATAGGCACTGGGGTATAGAAATCCATCTTGCCCTACTAGAAAGTTGGGGAGGGATGGGGGAGGATATAAGAGAGAACAGATTGGGGAAGGGGTATTCATTAGGCTCACTATATTGGGGTGGGGGGAGGGGAAAGATGGGGAGAAATTTTGTAACTCAAAATCTTGTGGAAATGAATGTTGAAAACTAAAAATAAATAATATTTTTGTAAATGCTTTCCTCAAAATAACCCCATACAGTGGGCAATATAAGTATTATCATCTGTATTCTACAGATCAAGAAACTGAGGCAGCTGAAGTTAAATTACTTGCCCAAGGTCACACAGCTCATAAAGAGTGATATTAAGATTTGAATTCCAATCTTCTGACTCCAAGACCTGTGCTCTTTGTACTGTGCTATGCTATCTTAGTGGAGACAGGGTACTACCTCTCATTGGCTAGCATTTAATAGGCACTCAAAAGATACCAATTATTATTTTTACTAGCCTAAGCAAAACATAATTATCATGTTAAATTTGCAGCCAATGAAACTGAATAACGACAATAAGTAAAAGTAATTTAGAATTATCTGTATTTTCAAATATTTATGTCACTGATTCCTTTCATAAGTATAGGTAATTTAGAGTTACCTATACTAAAGCATTCTGACCTCTACATCTATATTTCATTATTGCTAGAAAATATTTTCCAAACATTTAAGAGGTAACCACAATATTGCATTGCATAAATAAGACAACAGTACATTTCAGCAGTAAGTTAACCATACTCTGACAAAAATGTTAAACCACAACTTCATTAATATACTAAAGATATAAAGTTTGTCTGTCTTCAAATCTGTCCAAAGTAGTTTAGTTAATGAAGTGATCAAAGAATTTCAATATAAAGCAATACTAAATATAAATTGTTTCATGAATAAGAATTTATTAAGCACATTAATAAACTATGCTAGAAGAAAAAATTGTGTCTATAATTCAGAATAGGTATTCCAGTTTGAAACAAACACTTTAAGATGCCATTTAAAACAGATGTTTTCACACAGGAACTAGAAAATCAGGATATTGTACAGTCTCATAACCAAAAATAAGTATCAAAATATTTGTCAGTAAAACATCCTATAAGTAGAACATGGCATTATAGAAGCAGTTAAGCTTAGATGCAGTCAAAAAGATATTTCCTTTTTCTACATCTCTGTTAAGCTACATTACCTAAAAATAGTGGAGTGGTTTCTTCTAAAGTAGTTTCGTTAGCATCTGCCCCAGCTTCTAAAAGGATTTTTGTTATCATCGAGAATCCTTTACTTGCTGAAAGATGTAATGCACAAGAGCCCTCAAAGGTCTTCATTTTAATGTATCTTTCAGATGGATCTAAAAAGAAAAAAAAATCATCATAACAGGAAAAATATCAAATCTAGTTGCACTGATTTTACAAAGCAAAGATTTCTTCAGTTGGGCAAAGGGACATTCAAAGAAATTTTTGGTTTAGTGAAAGACAGAACTCATCAAGGCAGAGTCAAGAAAGAGTTCTTGAGGGGTCACAAGTAAGAACTGTAGATATAGAGATTCAGTAATGGTAGAAACCACAGAACTAGTGATCTCTAGGTCTAAAATTTAGAACAGAATTTGTTTCTTTCTCTAGTTAGAGAAACTGTTTAGTCCGTTCTTCTTTAAAATAAATAAATAAAAGTCACTATTATTAAGAGTCTATTATTTTGTTTATCCTCTTCATTGTTATTATCTCATTCCCTTTTACTTCTTTCAGAATCACTTGTTGATTCTAAGCTATAAAAGAAAAAATTAGTCAGGCTTCCTTTTTCTCCTAATTACCAAATTCTGTCTTCTTTGGCAGGTGGGTGGGGAGCAGGGGGAAGGAAATAGAAAGGTAGAAGAGACAGGAAGGGATGGTCATGTCAAAGCATGGAGTATAGAGGACAGAAGAATAAAAAATACTACTTAAAAGTCTTTACTTATTCCATATTTATGTACTAAGAAAAAACCATATGGATATGATTTCATCTATTTGTATGTACTTTCCCATGATGTGTATTACAAGCTACTCATACCTACCCATCCTGTGTGACTTTTGTCCATGTCTTCCAAATAAGTCCACCAAAGAAGTTCTGATATAGCAAGAAAATTTCAAATGTTTCTCACATTGTGAAGGCACTAGTATAGAACTCATTCTGTCCATCTGTCATCCTTCATCTTTGCCATGTGACCATACCATCTTCTTTCCCTAATATAAATTATACTAATGCTATAATTTACTCCTGCACGCACATACACACACACACACACACACACACACATACAATTAACATGGGTTAAAATATAGTCTTCCTTATGTTGAACCAACCATGCATTGCTGGTACAAACTCAACCTGGTCATAATGTAAAATTTTTCTAATCTTTCTGACTAGCTAATTAATGTTGTTTTAGTCTACTTGCTAATGTGTTTTCTTTCTCTGTTTTGTCTTTCCTTGATTTAGTTATTAAGACTATATTTATATCATAGAAAGAAAACAGAAGAGTACCTTCTTTTTTTTATTTTTGCAAAAAATTTATGTGGTATTGGAATTAATTGGCCTTAACTGATTGATAAATAAATTTGAAGTCTTTAAAGTAGCTTTGCAATTTCTGGAAGACAAATCAAACTGTTCTCCTCCTGTTCAATTCTAAGCCAATTTCATGTACATTTGTACTATCTGCCCCAAAGGAATATATTGATGGTCAAGTGCTAGAGGTTCTCCATACAATCATAGGTCAAAATCTGAGCAACACACATTCTTTGTTGACTTGGTCTTATCCATGTGAAAAGGCAAGTTTCAAACTCTTAAATGGTTATGAATATCTTCTAGGAAGCCCTACAATGTTCCAGCCTTGATTCAAAGAGCAAAATATCACACTCAAAAGGAAGCAATTTGAGGACCTTACCCCACAGGAAATATTTCTTCAACTTGAATTCATTTTCTAAATCTCTGTCACATATCTTTTTGTCAAAGATATATCTTCCTGTTTTATGCCTCACATGACATTTATTATCATGAAGTTGTTAAATAGGGTTACATCTTTCAAAAACTATGAAATTATTTTGATGTAATGAAGGATGAGGCACATCCTATTGGAAGACAGTTTTTAAAAAAGTGTTCTGCTCTACTGAATGAAGTCCTTTTGAATAATCAACAAACAATAAGCACAGAGACTGTATTCTCCACATCTTTCAGTAAATTGAAAAAATGGTAAAGATGTGATTCATTATAGAATATTGCTTGCAAAAGTTTCCTACTAATATCTTCATCAGGGACATTATTACACAACTGGTATGTAGATGAATTTCATAAAGGTGGCAAAGGGCTAGGCTCAACTTACATCTTCAATCAGCACAAAGCAACTTCCTTTCCATTCCCCACAATGAAGAATGAAATTCTTTCTGAAAACCTTCCTTCTGACAACAAGTCTGCTATTTCCTGCCATATCTGTCCCCAAAGAAAAAAAGACAAAAGTTGGTGGGGATCAGAACTTTAATCCCCAGCTGCATAGGTTTGACATCTATCCTTTGCTATATACTATGTCCTACCTAATCACCAGCCTTTAAGGAAAAAGGAGAAATGAAATAGGGTCTTCCATCTAATCAATCATGCGCCTTCACTGCCATGCTGTACTTGTCTCCTGCCTCCTCTGGAAAGAAGAGTAGCACCTTCTACTCAATGGTTAACATTCACAACTGGTCATATCTTGTACATACCAATGATTCTGAACCTCTATAGGTCATCATCCAAATGCTATTGCCCAAACCTACTATCCAAATCCTTATTCCTATTCTGCTCAACCCTCCCATCCCAAAGTCCCAATCAAAGTTACTCACCCTTTCTAATATGCCTTCTGGAATGCCTATTCCAATAACTTATTTTCATCTTAAATATTTTTCTTTCTCATACCTTCCATCTTCTAGAAAACACTGAAATCTGATAACATGGCTCCCCTGGCCACCCTTTCCAGTTGTGGTTATACCTTCACTCACTCCCCTTGGCTCATTATTTAAAGCAGAGGAGTTGGAATACTCCTGGTTCCCCATCTTTACTTCCAGGACTTCCTCTTACTTCTAACACTCAGTAACCTCACTTCTGAAGTTCATGCTATCTATATCTAACACTCAGTCAAAATCCTGGTAGCTGTTCTCCAGATCAGTCCCCCTCCTTCCTCAACAAGTTTAGTACCTGGCTCATAATTTTTCTCTAATCCTCAACTCCTGTCCTGATACAAGGGGATTTCAATATACATAATGACTCTCCTTCAAACACTGTAACTCTTCAGTTTCTAAACCTACTTAACTTCACATGACCTACTCCTCCACCCCATCTCAGTACACTTAACCTTGCTACCACTCAAAAATGCACCATCCATGTTCAAGAATTCCAAAATCTCCTTTTCTGACCATAATCTATTGGCTTTCCACCTCTCCCTCTGCCTTCTCTTACCAAATCCTACTCTGTTCACACCATGATCTCTAATCCCTCAGCTCCTTGGTTCTCTCCCAAGTCATCCAACTCTGCAATAGTCACTCTCTTCTTTTCTTCATCTTGACCCTTTGTGAACCAGTTCAACTCTATACTATATACTTCTCTTAAGTCCTTGTCCCCTTTATCACATCACCAATTGTGCCCTGCCACGCCTCAGCTGTGGATCACTCCCACCATGTGCTGTATTTGCTTCTGCACACATGATAATGAACAAAGATGGAGAAAATCATGAAACCTATCTGACTGCTTCCACAAATTTATGTTAACATAATCTCAACTGGACCCCACTGCTACTATGCAAACATTCCACAACTTCCTTTCCCACTTTCCATATCTTTCCACCCCTCCTCAAACTTTCCATGGCTCCTCCTTCTCCCACCCTCTCAGGTGAGAACCTAACCTCACATTTTAGAGGAAAACTAGAAGATTCACTGTGAGTTCCCTGTTTTCCCTTCTTCCTCATTTCCTTTTACTCATATGCCTTCTGCTACTATCTCCTCCTTCACCCCTTGTCTCACACAAAAAGGTAATCCTATTCCTGACCAACGCAAATCCCTCTACCTGCACAAATTATCCTATTCCATTCCATCTTTTCCAAAAGATTGCCCCCTCTGTCATCCATACTCATTTATCTTAAATCTCTCCCTGTCTACTGGATGCTTCTAAATATGTCCATGTCTCCTACTTACAAATGTCCCATGTCTCCAATAAGAGATAAGTCAAAAATAAAATAAGTCAAAAAATCCTTACTTGATCCTTCTATCCTCACTAACTAGCATCCTTTATCTCTTCTGCCTTTGTAGCTAAACTCCTTGAGGTCATCTACAATAGATGCCAGTGAAAGGGCAATGGAACCTGGACCCCTAAAAGTCCCTGAACTTTCCCACACTCTTGTCTCACTTGAGGCATATGGCCTGGCACATCCGCCCAAAAAGATACTCAATAATCCTTTTAATTGTCCTTTCACTGTCGTTCTCTAACCCTGCCCAGACCATTTAGCTCCTTTCATTGTCTGCACCTGGCCCACCCCAGGCTACCCACCACTCCTTAATACTATCCAGATCTTCTCACTGTCTTTTCCTGCATATAAGTATCAATCTTACCTACCAAATGGCAGATTTACTAGGAATCTGTCTTCCATGCTGGAGTTATAATAAAACCTTGCTACTGTGACTGAGAGAAGGCCTAAGTGGTCAAAGTCTTTCAAGGCAGACTTGCCCTGTACCCTTATATTCTGGGGTCCCCAGCACACCAAACCACAGCACCTCCACTTTCTCTTCTCTTATTTTCTTCTTAACTCCTTCCAATCCAGCTTCCAAGCTCATCATTCCACAAAAACTGCTCTTATACAAAGTTACCAATGATCTCTTAATTGCCAAATTACCAGAACTGAAAACTAAAAAGAATTCACAACAAATGAAGAATAAAGAAAATTATTAGAAACTATTTTGCCCAATTATAAAGCAGTAAAACTAACAGTATAAATGAGATGGATAATATTTACAAAACTATGAAGTATTCAGATCAGCAAAAGAAGATACATAGAATTTAAATAACAGTCTCAAAAAGAAGAAAAAAATTGAACAACTCGTAAATAAGATTCCAAAGGAAAAAAACCTCGGGACCTCAAAGATTTATAATCAAATTTTATGAAATATTCAAATAATGATTAATTTTAATAATATATAAACAGCATGAAAAACAAGAAAAGAAGGGACTCTGCCAAATTCCCTCTATGACACAAATATAAGCTTCATCCTTAAGCCAAGGAGAATCAAAGCAGAAAAAAAAAACAATAGATCATCATTTCTAATGAAAATAACGAAAAAAAATTTAAATTAAATACTAGCAAAGAGGGGCAGCTAGGTAGCACACTGAATAGAGCACCAGCCCTGGAGTCTGGAGGACCTAAGTTCAAATCTGGCCTCAGACACTTAACACTTACTAGCTGTGTGACGTTGGGCAAGTCACTTAACCCCAACTGCCCTGCCTTTCCCCCTTCAAAAAGACAAAAAAAAAAAAAAAGGAAAAGGAAAAAAAAATACTAGCAAAGAATCTCCAGAAAGATATAAAAATGAGTGTATGCTATAACAAGGACAGATTTGTAGCAAGAATATAGTATTAGTTCAGTTAGGAAAACTTTAAACATAACAAACCATGTTAATAATAAGAACGATAATCATATGGTTTTATCAATGGATATGGAAAAAAAGCTTTTGACAAACTACAACACCCATTTCTATTTAAAAAAAAAACAATACAAGAAAACAAAGGAATCAACAGATCATTCCTTGATATAGTAAACTGTATCTATCTAAAACAAAGAGTTAATGTTATATGTAATGATTATAAACTAGAGATTATTTCTTATGAGATCAGGAGAAAAGCAAGGACTCAAAAAAACACTATCTCTACTACCATTTGATATAAAGTTTGCTAGCTATAGCAATGAGGAAAGAAAGAAAGAGAAAGGAAGGAAGGAAGGAAGGAAGGAAGGAAGGAAGGAAGGAAGGAAGGAAGGAAG
>NW_027187358.1:19382862-19482536 GCF_028583685.1 Petaurus breviceps papuanus
AAGGAAGGAAGGAAGGAAGGAAGGAAGGAAGGAAGGAAGGAAGGAAGAAAGAAAGAAAGAAAGAAAGAAAAGAAAGGAAATGATCAAAAACAGGCAAAGAAGAAACAAAGTTATGGTTTTGTAGATGATAGGATGATTTACTTAAAGAACTCTATAGAGTCAATAAAAAATGAAACAATAACTTTAGAAAAGTTGAGGATATAAATAAATCCATATAAAACATCAGCATTTCTTTATATTACCAATAGAATTCAATAGGAAAAGAGAGAAATTCCCTAAGGCACACACAAAAATTATATAACTATAAAATACTCTTATGAAAATAAATACTGGCCTAAATTGTTCATGGGTAAAAGGAGCCGATATAATAAAAATGACAATACTATCTTGCTTTGTGACAGTCCTCTGGCATAAAGGAGTCCCCTCTGGGAAGAGAAAGGCTTCTCCTTGAGGAAATTGTGGAAATAGAATGAACCACAATGACTTCATCTTGTGACTCAATTCTGGAGCTACCTCAGTTACCTTTTTATTCAATTATAGGAATTATGAGAAAACTTTATTGCATTGTTTGAACCTACCCCTGAGTGGCTGGGAAGCTGAACCACCTTTACCTTCTGCTTATAGACTCAACTAAGGACCTAGGTTATGCTAACCAGAAACTCAATCAGATCCAAAGACTGATACGAGGAGTGTTCTCACAATTATACATCTCAAGCAACCCAAATGTCTTATCTGAAAACTGGCCCTGTACTTGTCAGTTTTTGTTTCCATGTTACTTTGTTTGTTTGCAGGCTCTTGAGGGAGAATGAGACATCTTTTTTCCTGATTTCAGGTAATTGTACCTGTTCATTCTTCCCCTCCCAACTTGGAAAGTCCCTAATCTTTCCTCCAAACAGCAATTAGATTACTAATCTTGTAACCTGGTTCATACACTATTAATTGTTTCTTTTTAATGCCTAAAAATCTATCTCCTCCTGTCCAAGTGCCAAGCTGAGGAGGCCTGGTATTGATTTGTTAAGCAATTGACAAGCATTACTTAACAAACTGTTATGTCTAACCCTTTTTCTTTCCCCTCAGTTATTTCAGATTTCACCCATCATACTCTGTTGATCCCTGCTTTCTACAACTTGACTCACAGCACTATGTTCCCCCAGCACAGGTGCAGCTATAAACAAATTAAGTCCTTGTCCAGGTACTCAATTTATGTCTAAACTCATGGGTCAGGCAGAGATGTCAGGGAAAACAATCCCTTAATGAGTTCAGATGCTAAGAATAACATGTTAAACAATGGGAATCTGTTTAATGCAAAGTTTTATTACAAGTAATGAGGAGAAGGTGAAAGTAGAGACAGAAAAGGGAACCCAATATACAACTCAGGCACATACACCAACATAAGAGTATGACTCATATAACAGTCACTAAGTTGGGGAGCACAGAGACAGGGGTCCACTCACAGGAAGGGTGTGCTCTAGAGGAAAGCTGTGCTCCCATTCTAAAACTGCCAAGTGGTCAGAGTATGAACAGGCAGTTGTCAAAGTAAGGAATCTACATCATTAACAACAATATGAAAAAATACTCCAAATCACTAATAATTCAAAAAATGCAAATTAAAGTTAATTCTGAAGTTCTACCTTACATTCATCAGATTGGCAAAGATAACAAAAACAGAAAATGATAATTCCTAAATATTAGCTCTAGAATTCTAAAGTGAGTAATCAGTCACCCTCTTGGGAGCCAATCTTCCAGTGAAAGTGGAAGATGGGAGAATTATCCCAGAGGAGACAACAATTACTTTCATCAAAGTTGTTGTTGGCTGAGCAAAGAAAGTTGAGTTGAGTTGCATGGGCCTGGTTTAAGCACATCAACAGGAACAAACTACACCAAAACAGCACCAACACTACCTCTTATTTGATTCCCTACTCTAGCCCCAGATTAAATTTTGGCAATACAACCAAGGAACATAAAGTAAGAAGTGGCTATCAGGAAGAAATATAAAGCCTCTCCTCCCTGCAATACACGTATACTTTCAAGTAAACTTAGAAAGACTGGATAGAGGCAGAGACAGAAGCTCCTAAGCTTCAGAGGAACTTAAGTTCAGAAGAACTTCCTAAAATTTTCACTCTTTAGCACCTGCCTCTATATGTACTACAGCATGAGTTCTTAACACAGGGTCTTTGAATTTATTTTTACTTTGTTTTTCTTAATAACTTTATTTCAAAATAATTAATTTCATTTGTAGTATATATTTTATTTTTTGCATTTAAAAACATTATTCAGAGAATAGTGAGGGAATTGAGGGGATTAGAACAGTAAGTGGTTAATTGTGGAAATTGAGTGAACTACACTGATTCCATTTTGTGACTCAATTCTGGAGTTCTTAGTTCCTTTTCTATTCAATTATGGGTCTAGTCTAAACTCTGTCTTGTGAAAAAAGTTTATTTAATTGCCGGAATTGAGAGAACACCTCACTGCCTTGTTTGAATCTGCCCCTGCATGGTTGGGAAGCTGAACCACCTCTACCTGCTATTTAGAGACCCTTAACCAAAGACCTAGGTTACACTGACTCAGCCAGATGCAAAGATTGATGAGAGAAGTTTTCTCAAAATTGTATATCTCAAGCAACTCATGTATCTTATCTGAAAATTGGCCCTGTATTGTTTTCATGTTCCTTTGTTTGTTTACAGTCACTTGGAAGGAGTGGGATACCTCCTTTTCTGAATTTGGGGAATTATACCTATTTGTTCTCCTCCCAATTTGGAAAATTCCTAATTTTTTATCTAATTAGAAATCAAATTACCTAATGTTATGTTGTTTCCTTTAACTAATTGTCTTTGATTATTTTTTAATGTATAAAAGTCTATCTCCCTCTGTATCCAGAGTATATCCCTAAGCTGTCTTGATTTTTTTGGGAAATTGGCATCCATTGCTTAATAAATTGATATGCTTGGAAGACTGAACCTTTGTTTCCTCAGTCATTTCATCTTTCACCTGCCACAAGGAGTCCACTGGCTTCACCAGACTGTCCCCCTAAGGTCCATGACACAGAAAAGAATAAGAACTCTATCTTGCTCTAAAACAACTCATTTCCCCTCTGTCACAAATAGGTTCCTGCTATTATCTTTTCTTTTAGCTGCCTCAAATCTTCAAACCCCTCCTGTAGGTACTTACCTTTCACCTTTCCCCCTAAACTCAACCCTCTTTCATCATTTTGATTTTTTCTATATTCTTTTCTTCATATTCTACTCATTACATGTCTCATAAGTAAGTGATCAAAAATTCAAGGTTCTCCTGATGCCCCAAATTCAAATATTCTGTTCTATTCACTAACCAGGAAAATACACACATACACATGTAATTTACGTTTTGAGCTGCTATTAAGGGAAGGATCTCCTCCAATTCTGTACTGACTTAGGGTGAACTTCCATGTCCTTATACTCATCCTCTATTCTTCTTCTCCCATGAAAGATTCTTGGTTGAGATAAATCGATCTGATTCTTATTTAAGTCCTTTGTTGTATTCTAAACATTGAGTATGAAATGAAGATGAAAGGGAGTTTCAATGCTTGTGTGATTTGGAAAGTAAGCTGAATAAAGTTTTAATATTCAACAGTTTTTGTTGTTTTCTTTTCAGCATCCTTATTTTGTATCACTCATAGTAAATATATTTAAAAGTAAATCATTTTGAGAGATTTTATTGGAGGGATTCCTACTGGATTTTGTTTTAAATTAAAGATTCTGTACATATAAAAATGTTTGAGAATTATTGGTATAAATTTTAACATTTCTAGCTACATTTATAACTGTCTAATCAATATTCAAATTATATATACACTTTGCAGAAATATTCTGTGCTTCATGCGTCCCCAGGAAATTTTAGTCTAGTAAGTAATAACTTGACGTGTCAAATATCAACCAAGTAATACAAAAACAACATTTTAATTGCTTTTCAGGGATCTAGTGAAAAGAACCTGGAAACTCTAGGAGTGTCCAAGGAGTTAGGAGGAATGATAAGATGATCTCTACAATTCATTCCAGATCTGCATCCTACAACTTTATGTCACCTTCCAGGCATCCCTATCTCTGCTCTGAAGCCTCATTCCTAAAAAGCATCACTCTCAGCTATCTTTCTCTATTAGAAATTAATCTGACAAAATAATGTGAGTCTTTAAAAGTGTTATCCCATGCATCAATCATCATATGCATTTTGATAAGGGGCTCTTAAAGAAATTAAAACCTATAAGAACCAAATAAATTCCCAATGGTAAAAGCTTTGGTACTAAAATCCCTTAAATCTCCCTACAAATAAGACCAAGTCCAGCAACATACCCTTTAGGTCAGGATTTGGCTTTGTCTAACATTGAATATAAAACACTACTTAACAAAGAAAAGAATGTTTATTTGGAATTACTGTTGAAAATCAGATATAGATTCCCTCCTCATTACTGTTAGTAGTTTAATCAGCCAATAGCTTTTTTTACTTAATATCCATTATATGCTGAGCACTATATTGGGTGTTATGAAGTGATTCAAAAGAAATAGGAGATACATAGCCGAGGAGCTTCCTGTGGTGGAGTTATTAAAGTAGGGGACAAAATCAAAGAAAATATATCCAAAATAAATTGAAAAAAATATATTAAAAATCAGAAAATAAAGGAAGGAGAGAAAGATAAAAATATCAGTCAAGTATAGTAAAAAGAGATGTTGTCTCTAAGTATATAACAGATTTTAATTCAAATCCTCACTGAAGGTATGTGACTTTGGGCAAATGACTTCATCCTTTGGGCCTCCATATTCTTGCATACAAAATAAAGGTGGTTGGCTTAGATGTACTCTAAGGTCTCTTCCAGCTGTGACCATCTATGGGTCTGAGAATTTTTAAGCTTCTTGAGACAATAATTTTCAAAGAATATAAAATTTCAGCCCTATCTTTTCTCTACATGAAACAGTAAGAAGAATCTGTAAAATGGAATTTATAGAAGAAATTACATAATTTCAGAATAGTCATTTTTGATGATGATAGAAAGAAATGGGAGGAAAAAATGCATTCTCAACTACTGTGAGGAACAAAGTATCTAGTAACTCCTCAGGGTGGAAAAGCATGAAAGCCACATTTATCAAAATTCCAAAGGGTTTTTAAGAAGTTAATTTTTTTTTAATTATTATGCCTTAAGAAATGATAAAATAAGGATTTCATGGGTGTACTGTGGAATATTAAAAATACTGTCATATTGTTCTGAAATACTGATTGATTCTACTGAATTTTTGCTCTTCCTCTTTTTATTTTTTAATAAAGTCTTGGTTATAAGGAATGGCTCTCTAAAAGAGGGCAAGGAAGGGCAGGTAGGTGGTGCAGTTAATAAAGCACCAGCCCTGGAGTCAGGAGGACCTGAGTTCAAATCCAGCCTCAGAAACAACACAAAAACTAGCCGGGTGACCTTGGGCAAGTCACTTAATCCCAACTGCCTTCCAAAAAGCAAACACAAAAAACAAAAACAAAATAAAAGAGAGCAAGGAGGGGCAGAGCCAAGAACATGTAAAAAATTACTCTAAACAAACTTTAGAGCTACAGAACCCACAAAGTGACAGAGAGAAACAAATCTCCCATGGAAGGAAGCCCAGCAGGCTAACAGGAAGGGTCCATCACAGAACACTGGGAGCCAAAGGCAATCCTGCCTGAGCCTCAGTTTTAGCCCCAGGGTGGCCCTGACCAGCAGCAACAGCTGGAGTAAACTTCAAAAGAGTAAATCACCAGCAGCTGTAGCAATTTCCACACTTCTCAATCCACAAATGCCAAAGACAAAGTAAAAGGTCAGTGTGGAACTTTGTTGGGAACAGGGGGAGCACAGTCCAGCTGCTGACCCCAGGAGCAAGAAGTGGAGGAGGTGCGGTGGCTGCAGCCGCTGCCTTGTGGATGCTTCCAGTGCTCCTGGCCTTCAGATTGTAGGAGAACCAAGCAACCATTCAGAGGGTAATTGCTTTTGCTTTGATCTGCTTGGATCTGGATTTCGGTCTTGGGTGGTGGTCCTAGGTTGTGTGAGCAGTGAGCTCTCAGAGCATATGGAGGCTGTAGAGAGGGTACCCATCTAATAGCTCCAGCAGCCACAAAAACCCCAAAGATTTGGGACATAGCTCTCTCCATTCTGGAAGCAGAGTTCTACTGTGGTAAAGAGCTCAAAAGTCAAGTAATTGGCTGTCAATATGAACAAGCAACAGAACCACAAACAGACGATAGAATCTTTTTTGGGGGACAAAAAGGATTAAGGCATAGAGCAGGAGAAAAACATTGAAGTCAGAACTCCTGCATCAAAAACCTCCAAGAAAAATATGAATTGTTTACAGGCCATGGAGGAGCTCAAGAAGGATTTTGAAAATCAAGTAAGAGAAAGTGGAGGAAAAATTGGGAAGAGAAATGAGAATGATGGAAGAAAATCATGAAAAGTGAGTCAATAGCCTGCTAAAGGAGACTCAAAAATACACTGGAGAAAATAACACCTTAAAAAATAGACTAACTCAAATGGCAAAAGAGGCCCAAAAAGCCAATTGGGAGAAGAATGCTTTAAAAAGTCAAATTTGTCAAATGGAAAAGGAATTTCAAAAAGTCACTGAAGAGAGTAACTCCTTCAAAATTAGACTGGAGCAAATGGAAGCTAATGACTTTATGAGAAATCAAGATACTATAAAAAAGATCCAAACAAATGAAAAAATAGAAGGCAATGTGAAATATCTCTTTGGAAAAACCACTGACCTGGAAAATAGATCCAGGAGAGATAATTTAAAAATTATTGGTCTACCTGAAAGGCGTGATCAAAAAAAGAGTCTACACAAAACAGGAAAAAGACAAATGCTAGAGAGGATGTGGAAAAATTGGAACTCTAATACATTGTTGGTAGAGCTGTGAACTGATTCAACCATTCTGTAGAGCAATCTGGAACTATGCCCAAAGGGCTACAAATAATTTCATATGCTTTAACCCAGAAATACCACTTCTAGGGTTGTATCCCAAAGAGATCATAGAAGTGGGAGGAAGACCCATATGCACAAAAATATTTATAGCAACACTTTCTGTGGTGGCAAAGAATTGGAAATTAAGGGGATGACCATCAATTGGGGAATGGCTAAACAAGTTGTGGTATGTGAATGTAATGGAATACTATTGTGCTATAAGAAATGAGGAGCAGATGGACTTCATACTTACCTGGAGAGGCTTATATGAACTGATGGCTGAATGAGAAGAGCAGAACCAAAAGAGATGTGTACACAATTACAGACACAACGTATGTGAGACGGCCAACTTTGATAGACTGGACTCTTCTCAGTAATGCAGGGTTATAAGACAACTCCAAAAGACTCGTGATGGAAAGAGATGTCACATATGTATAGGAGGATGTATGTGTATATAAATATATATATATATGTGAGTGTGGGCATTTGTATGTTCATGTATACATAGACAGAGGGCACAGGATTAGTTGAATATGAAGGGATGATATCTAAAAAATAAAATTAAGAGGTGAGAGAGGAATTTATTGGGAGAAGGAGAAAGGCAGTGATAGATTAGGGTAAATTATGTCATATAAAAGAGGCAAGAGAAAACTGTTATAATGGAGGGGAAGGGCAGGAAAGGAATGGGACAACCTGATTCTCATCGAATTAGGCCTAAGGAGGAAATAACATACACACTCAATTGGGTATCTTACCCTACAGAATAATATGGGGGTAGGGGATAAAAGGGGGGAGGATAGAAGGGAGGGCAGATTAGAGGAGAGGGTAGTTAGAAGCAAATATTTTTGAAAAGGGATAGGGTCAAAGGAGAAAATAGAATAAGTGGGGGGTGGGATAGGATGGAGGGAAATATAGTTAGTTTTTCACAATATAACTACTATGGATATGATTTGGGTAACTACACATGTATAATATATATTGAATTACTTATCTTCCCAGTGGGGGTGAGTGAGGAGGAAAGAAGGGGAAAAAATCTGGAACTCAAAGTTTAAAAAACAAATGTTTAAAAATTGTTTTTTCATATGCAACTGGGAAATAAAATATACAGTACTGGGGTATAGAAACCCATCTTGCCCTACTAAAAAGTTAGGGGGATGAAGGGGGAGGATATAAGAGAGAATAGATTGGGGGAAGTGGTATTCAGTAGGCCTGCTATTTTGGGGTGGGGGTAGAAGAAAGATGGGGAGAGAAAAAATTGTAACTCAAAATCTTGTGGAAATGAACGTTGAAAACTAAAAATAAATAAATTAAAAATTTGAAAAAATAAAAGAGAGAATGAAGGATACAGAGAGAAATGTAGGTGATGTAAAAAGATCAGATATAAATAAAAATCTATTTTTAATCAAGAAAATGGAGAATTCAAAGAAATATGGGAAGATTTGTAATGAACAGAAATGAAGCAAAACAAGCAAAATTAGGAAAAAATATCTACAACGATTACAATAACATATGAAAATAACACTTTTAATAGGAAACACCTGGGCAGCTAGACAGCACGATGGATAGAATACCAGCCCTGGAGTCAGAAGGATCTGAGTTCAAACCCAGCCTCAGATCAGACACTTACTAGCTGTGTAACGATGGGCAAGTCACTCAAGCCCAACTGCCTCCAAAAAAAAAAAAAAAACAGTAAATACCAATCTCAGTCCCAGATAATTGATGACAAAACAAATCTGCCTTCCCTCAGCAGAGAGGATGAGGGACTACAGATGTGGAATATAACATAGACTATCAAATGGTATCACTATATCTGTTGGTTTGGTTTAAAAGTATTTTGTTTTTGTTTCATAAATGAATTTGAAGAAGATCAATTAAGGGGAAATGATTATGGTACAAAAATGAAAGGCCTCAATAATTTTTTTTAAATAAAGAAAAATTACATTTAAAATGCTTGGTAAGACAGACTGAAGAATGTAGCACATAACAAATTAACTATTTTTCTGTTAAGGAAGATTCTGTGGATAGTGTATTTTGAGAAGAAAATGTGGTGTAAAAAACAAAAATCATCAATAAACATTTTTAAACAAAATAAGCAAACCCAGAACAACTGCAGTTAAAAGAAAGAGATCTAATGTATAGAGACCTGGCTTTGGAGTCAGGATATCTTGGGTTCAACTCCCATCTCTGCTACATACATGTTGCATAACCCAGAGCAAATCACTTTCATGGTCAACTCTAAAAGTACAAGTGGAAAGGGCAGGTGCAGATCCAAATTGGTAGAGGGAGAATCTTCACCTAAGAGTTTCCAACACTAATGAAATCAAAGGTCAGTTTTTTAAAAGTTAAATTTCATGGGGCGGCCAGGTAGCACAGCAAGTAAAAGCACCAGCTCCAGTTTTGGGGATGGCCTGGAGATCAAATCCCGGGCTCAAACACTTAGCACCCACCCAGAAACACCTGGCCGTGTAACCTTGAGCAAGTTACTTAACCCCGATTGCTTTTAAAAAAAAAAAAAAAGTTAAATTTTGTGATTAACAAATTTTTTTAAAAACCCATCAAATCTTTTTGCAATTTTTGCCAACATAACCCTGCAGTGTTATGATAAGAACATAATATGTTAGGCTACAGTATTTTCCAAAATAAAAACATTTCTAAGACATTCTCTAAATTAATTTTAAGTGGCTAATGTTAAGCTAAATAGATTTTAGCTGTGGAAATTTAAAATTGCTTGTGCACCCAAGGTGATTGTAGCTGAGTACCATCTTGTACCCCAATTCCCTGAAGCTATTTCTATTCTCTAAAATTACATGATACTTGCCTCACTTTTCATGAAATCTCTCAGTCCCACTATATCAGACTTCCATAATATGAGAAGGTATTTTAACTACAAACAGCTAAACAAACAAACAAAAATATAGAAAAATCAAGTTTCTGATTCAGAAAAATCCAAGAATGACATTTTTTAAATGAAATAGGCTGAAATGAAGAGGTTGGGGTGCTGGGACCCCAAGAATGCCGAGGCAGAGTTGCCTGGAACGAATTCACACACTCAAGCTTTCTCTTAGTCAAATGGCAAGGTTTATTATAACGTCAATAATAGCCAGTGAAACTCCTTTGGGGAACCTGCAATTTAATGGGGTGAATCTAAAACCTATATGGAAAAGGGGAAGGAAAAGGAATATTAAGGATGCTAATTAGGTAATGCAAGGTGTCCAAGTGTATTTGGAAGCAGGAGTCAGTGATCTAAGGACAGGAAAATTCGTGGAGTCCACAGAGAAAACTTTGTTGACACCAGACATTGAGGAAGAAAAGAGTTTTGTTTAGTTGCTAAAGGCATAGACCTTGGGCAGGCACCCTGGGAAAGAGTCTTTTAGTCAGCACTCTGCACTGATAGCTTTTATCTGAGGAATTACAGGGTCAACTCTGTGCCTGTAACAAAGAGAATTTTCTCATGGGAGTGGGAGTGACTTAGACATGGTCTTAGGGCTTTTTGGGGTCCAGGTTCCACAACCCCATAAGAAACATAAACAGCTCTCAAGAAAGAATTGAGATCTAACACAAAACTGAAAAGATGGTGAACCAAAATAATTCTAGTTATTCTAATAATTCCAGCTCAAGTTTCCAGGTCCTCTATTTGTGTAGGCCTAAAAACCAGATGACTATAGAAATGAAAGAAAATAAGCATTTATTAAATACTTAATATGTACCAGGAACCACCTATGCTAAGTGCTTTGCAAATATTATCTCATCTGATCCTCACAACAGCCCTGGGAGGTAGATTCTATTATTATTGCCATTTTCCAATTGATGGAACTGAGACAAACAGAGGTTAAGTGATTTGCCCTAGGTCATACACCTAGTAAGTATCTGAGGTCAAATTTGAATTCAGGTCTTTTTGATTCTGGGCCCCATACTCTATCCACTGTGCCACCTAAATGCTCCTATAGAAGACACTGCAATAATTTAACCCAAGGCAGTGTTTATTACGTCACTATATGCAAGAAGCCTATTATCAAACACAGGATATAAAGATGAAAAATAATCATTTCTTTCCTCAAGGAACTTGAAATCTAACATGGGGAATATGTCCTATACAGAAAAGGGTATGACACAACAAACTGACTGTTGAATGTGATGGAGTACTTTGAATCTTTCTAGAGTCTATAGAAATCCTAAAAGGGAGAGTTCACTTTCAGTTGGGAAAGTGCAGAAATTGTATGTTTAAATGGCTAATTAAAGCCTGATAGGCAATTATAACATCAGCCACAAGTTACAAAAGGTAAACATGAGAACCCTTGTTCAAGGAACTATTTTTAGTATTCCTATAAAAATCTGTTTGACATTAGATACTACACTAAAATTTAAAGAAGCTTTGCTTTATGAAATTGACACCTTAATCAGGACCTATAAGACCAACAATAATGCCAAGAAAAGTGTGTGCATGGTGCATTAGCAAACTCCCATTTGGGAGTCTCCCAGTTTTCCATTAATTCTAACAGCTTCTTGGCTTGTCCTTCAGTCTTGACTACAGTCATATAATCTCAGATAAATGTACTGAGGAATGGCTTTAAAAATTATGCTTTATGAATAGAATATTATTGTGCCTTAAGAAATTATTAATGAGACAATTTCAGAGACACTTAAGATTTGAATGAACTGATACAGAGTGACGTGAGCAGAATCAAGGGAATAATGTATATAATAACAATAGTGCAAATAAAAATAACTCTGAAAGACTAAAGAATCTCAATCAATAAAATGACCAATTACAATTCCAAAATACCAATAATGAAGTATGTTATCTCCTAACAGAGGTGAAAGATGTAAGATGCAGAATGAGATACATTTTTAATATGTACAATCCAGGAATTTGTTTTGCTTGACTTTGAATATTTGTTCCAAATTTTTTTCTTTTTTTTTTTCAAATGAAAAAGAAGGTAGATTGAGCAAGGGAACAGAGATGAATATTCTTCCATCCCCCCAAAAATGAGAAAAGAACAAAAGGAAGGTCAGAAGGAATCACAGAAAAAGCAGGATGATTCTGAAAGTCACATAATGAATTTATTATATACTTAGGAAGAAAAGCAAGCTCTATATAACAGACATCTGTAATTTCATTTACAAACCTCTCCTATTCACACTGTATATAGTAACTCATTTTGCTTAGTGTTCAAGTTCAGCGTAAAAAAATTTTAAATGGAAAGAAATGTGTGTGTATATAGATACACACACATATGTACATGAACATATGTGTATATATACAAAATACAAACATAGATATGTGTATATATATATATAAGAAAAATGACATGAACTATATCTATAAACCTTTCCTTCCTCTCTTGAGGAGGCGAACTACTAGTCTAAATTTTTTTTTTTGCTTTTTGGAGGGCAATTGGGGTTAAGTGACTTGCCCAAAATCATACAGCTAATAAGTGTGTCAAGTGTCTGAGGCCAAATTTGAACTCAGGTCCTCCTGACTCCAGGGCTGGTGTTCTATTCACTATGCCACCTAGCCGCCCCAAAAAGTTAACTTCTTTTTTTTTTCATGCTTTTTTTTTGGAGGGGGGAAGGCAGAGCAATTGGGGTCAAGTGATTTGCCCAAGGTCACATGGTACAAGTCTAAAATATTACATTATCTGTTTATTACAGTCATTGTATCAGAAGGTACAGCTGCTTATATATTTTTGGGTTGGTTTTTTTTAAGTGAATGGGGGGAAATGACTAGTATAAAAAATACGTTACAAAACTTTTTAAAATAACTTTTTAAAAATAGGATTACTAAATTCAACATAGAGAAGGAAGCAGGGCTTAACAATCATAGGAACAGTATAAACAAAAGCACTCAGGCTACAGTGCATGCTTAGGGACAAAATATGGAGTGTAAAGAGTAAGCCTGTTTACCTTTTTTATGATGAGAGAAGGGGTGACTTCTAGTCAAGGGGGCTACCTGACTGTAGACAGACTGACCAGTCACCACATGTCTACTCCATCCAGCAAAAACCTGAAATTTGCCCCAGAACAAATAATAATCAAGAAATCAAATGAGAGGGTATACTAAGTGATTTTTTTCACCCTAGATTTGCACAAAAAGTCAACAGGAAACCCTTGGGCAATAGAAAAGTGTGTCACAAGCTAAACCAGTGTAAACACAGGCATGCCTTATCTCTCACCTGACCAGGGTCCCAAAGCAACAAGATTAGAGAGGTCCCCTAAGAATGAACCAGAGGAGTCAGAAAGCCCCAGGATGGAGTCCTTGGGGGGGTCAAGGAAGCAACAGTTACCAATATGGCATAGAAGCACTCAAATCAGAACACCCCAGGGCCAGAGGCTTTCAATTCCCTAACCCAGTTCCTGAGACATGAGATACCAGGAAGGGCCCTGAAGATCCAGATCTCAAAGACCACAAGGGGCTGGAGGCAAGATCAAGTAGAGCCAATCACACTCCTAATAGAACTTCAGGAGACAGAGTCTTGCCCTGATATAATGCCTCAGTTAAGGAACTAAAGCTAAAGAGGTGAGTAAAACAAAACAAAAGAAACACCTACTACATAAACACCTAAACATAAAAAGTTGTTTAGTCATTTTCAGCCGTGTTCTACTCTTCATGAACCTTTTTGGAGTTTTCTTGGCAAAGATACAGAAGAGATTTGCCATTTCCTTCTTCAGATCTTTTTACAGATGAAACTGGAAACAGGGTTAAGTGACTTACACAGCTAGTAAGCATCTGAGGTCAGATTTGAACTCAGGAAGAGGAGTCTGTCAGTGAACCAAAAAATTATTGCAGATCTAACTCCTTAACAAGTGTAAGCAAAAACTCAAAAGAAAAACAAAACTGATTTTCTAAAAGGACTGCATGAATACCTAAAAGAAATGAAACAAGAGATTTTTTTTAAAAGAAATAAAAGTTCTAGATGAAAGAAACTAAAATAAAATAGTTCAGAAGAGAAAATAGTAAACTTACTTGAGAAATAGTTTCCCTGAAAACCAGAATAACCCAAATAGAAATAAATGACTACATGAGGGAGTGAAGAATATTAGAATAAATTCAAAAGATTTTAAAAATAGAAGAAAACGTAAAATAACTGACATTATAAACAACAGAAAAAAGATAACGATGATTTCATAATCACTGAACTCCCTGAAAACTGTGAATAAAAGAAAAACCTGAACATCATATGTCAAGAAGTCACAAGATATATAAGAACCAGAAAGCAAAGTGAATATAGAAACTACTTATAACCTCCTTAAAGAAACCTTAAAAGGTAAAGTCCCAAAATATTATGGCCAAAACACAGCTTAATGTCAAAGGAAAAAAAAGTTGTAAATATACAAAAAGGAGTTCAACTACTAAGGAACCACAGACAGAATCACATAAGACCTAGCAACATCTGCCACACACCAGAAAAGACCTTGTAGGGGCATCTAGGTGGCACAGTGAATACAGCACTGGCCCTAGAGTCAGGAGGACCTGAGTTCAAATCTGGCCTCAGACACTTAACACAAAAATTAGCTGTGTGACCATGGGCAAGTCACTTAACCCCAATTACCCTCCAAAAAGCAAAAAAAAAAAAAAAAAAGGAGAGAGAGAGACCTTATAATACGATATTCCAAAGACAAAAGATATAGGATTATAAGCGAGAATAATATTGGGGGGGAGGGGAAGGAATGTCCTTTAAAAAAAAAAGGAGGCCTTTCAAGCACTTCTAACAAAAAGATCAGAACTGAATAGAAATTATGAAATACAAACACAAGAGTACAGAGAAAACTAATGAGGTCATTTATTTGAGCAACTGGAAGGAGCTCTGGGATGATTTAGTTCTAATATTCTAACACAGAGAGAAGAAACAAGTGTCCCCTTAGAACTTTAGTGTCTTTCAGAAAGTACTGAAGGAGTTAAATATGAAAAATAAAGGTCCTAAGGATATATTTATTCCATTCTGAGGGTTTAAAGAGTAAAAATAGAAGGAAAGGTAAGAGAAATACTCTAGTGTAGAAAGGAGTAAGAAAAAAGAACTTGGCTATTTCTCATACTTGGCATGGATGGGTAAAGAACATACAAACTAAGGAGAAGTGGGCATCAGATGGATGCAATCTTATCTGAAACAAAGGACACTGAACATGCCTATGCAAACACCCACACACATAAACAAACAGTTTAATGTAGAAATATATCAAACTCCACAGGGAAATTACCAGGTGTAAGGAAGAGAGAGGTAAGATGGAGGATAATATCAGAAAGGAAAAAGTCCCAAGAAAAACAAAATTCCTGGTCCTGAATGGGAATTAAAGTGGAGAAGGGGGAAAAAAAAAGAACTGAATCTAAGAGGATGCCTTAAATTGCTTCTTAGACACTTGGGGAATAGCTGAACAAAATATGATATAAGTATAATGAAATATTGCACTGTAAGAAATGACAAAACAAACAATTTCAGAGAATCCTGGATAGTATGAACTGATGCAGAAGAGCAATATATTCAAGCACAGCAACACTGTAAAGAAAAATAACTTTGAATGACTTAAGAAACCTGATGAATGAAAGAACCGACTATGTCTCCAGAGGATTCATACTGAACATGTTATCTCCTAATAAAAAGATAATGGATACAAGGTACATAGAAATATATTTCTGAACATTGTCACCATGTAGGTTAGTTTTATTTGACTCTGATTATTGTTCACAAGGTGCTTATTTTCCTTCTTTCAGTTTTTAACTAACCAAACAGGTCACGAGAGAGGATTACCCCCCCCAAAAAAAAAGCCATTGAAAAAAATTTTAATGCACATAAGAGAATAGGAAGACGTTTAGACAGAAGAACAGACAAGCAGGTCAGTTTTGAAAGTAATATTTAGAATTTATTATATCCTTTTTTTTAAAAGCATACACTAGTTAATAACATCCATAGTTTCATACAGAATCCTTTTTATGTTGTGCTATGTATACAGAAATGTTTTGGATTTTTTTAATGAATAATTCTTAGTGTTTGAGGGAAACAAGAATGTGTCTTAACTGGGAAAAACAAAACTAATCATATAGGGTAGTACCAGAAAATATTTCCCTCTCCATGGAAGCAAGAATTCCACAGAACTAGTAGGAACTTAGCTGAGATTAGATGTCACATTGCTAAGTTAAGTTATTGTCTTCTAACTTACTCAATTAGTTTTTCCATTGACAATGAACATTTGACTAATTATTTTATTAGTTTGTGGGCCAAATAAAAGAACATGTAGTAATATAATAAAGTTTGCCCAAAATAAGGAAAACTGAAAAGAGATAAAGATTATAGTATATATCAAACAAAATCACACCTTTTATTTCAAATAGGACACTTCCCTTTTTATTTTGGAAAGGTGAAAATAAGTAAAACCAGTGACTATTTAAAACATAAAATAAAATATCTGACTTCTTTTGGGCATTTTACTTGGCTAAGACAATAAAAGTAAGTTAGTCAGGTATATTTGTACGTGTCACTTCATGAATCTCTTTCCGCAGCATAATATGACTTACTACATGAGGACCAGGGTATCTCACCAATCTTCAAATAACCCTTCAGTGATTTTTTTGTATAGAAGAAAAAGAAAACACTCTTGATAATAGATGACAGTGCAACTTAGTGAGTCAAATTATTCATACCTCAACTTGACTTTACCTGAACGAATTAACAGCCGTAAACATTCTACAGAATTGTGGTAAGCTGCTTCATGAATTGGCATCCATCCTCTGTTGTCAGCAACATCAACACTACATCCTTTCTTGAGCAGTTTCCTTAGGGTTTTTACATTTCCTTCCCTGGCAGCAAGGCCAACAGCAGAACATGTATCTGAGTAAGCCTCTGTAAAATCCATTCCTTCAGACTGATCTAGAAGAAAGAAATGAGGGGAAAAGAATTCACAAGTTACCAATTGTACTACAAGTCTATTTCATTAAGGGTAACGAAGAATGCACTTAGAAATTAATTGCACCAATGGACCAGTCCAGCATTTCACACATTATAAGCAGGGGGAAAGGAGAGGTGGAAAATAACCTACACCTAGTTTAGAGTTTGTACCTATAGCCTAAGTTAAAGGCAGTTTTTTTTTTTTTAATCTGCCCTTCAAAATAAAAGGTTTATTAGAATTGTATTGAGACACTTATTTTAGGTGGGTTTTTAAAAAATATTTTGTTGGGGCGGCCAGGTGGCGCAGTTAGTAAGAGCACCGGCCCCAGCGTCGGGAGACCCAGGATAGGTTCCAGCCTCAGATACTTAGCACCCACATAAAAAATAACTGGCTGTGTAACCTTGAGCAAGTTACTTAACCCCAATTGCTTTAAAAAAATAAAATAAAATATTTTGTTGTAGTGAAGATCTATCCTTCTTCTCCTCCCACTTCAAACTCCACACCTATCAAGAACATAAGAACAATAAAACTCATTACAAACACATAGAGTCAATCAAAACAAATTTCCACACTGTCCATGTCTAAAAAAAATTTAAAATTCTCATTCTGCATTCTAAGTCCTCTCTATCAGGAGATGGGTAACATGTTTCATCATTAGTCCTCTCATATACCAAACTTGTTCACCTATTCCTCAATTTGTGATTACTCCTTCAGATTCCCATCCTTTGAAGAGCTATAAATATTCTTGTATATCCTTGGACTTTGTGTTGCTTAGAACTAATCGTTCCCTTAATCTTAAACCTTTTCTCTAATTCTCCTTCCCTTTTTCTTTTTCCCCTTTCCCTCAATATATATCCCCAATGAATAAAATGTATTTCTGTACCCAACTGTGCATGGATGTTCTTCCTTCTTTTGACCAGTTCAGATGAGAGTAAGACTCCAGTGTCAGTCACCCATCCGTCCTCCTTGTTTGTATAGATGTTATGCACCTTTGTTACATGAGACAATTTTCCCTAACCTTCCATTCCATTCCCCCTCAATGTGTTCTTTCCATTCTTAAGATCATCAAAAATAACAGAAACACTCCCAAGTTTGTCTAATTGTACTTCCTCTATGAACACTGATGATGATAAAGGTTCAGAGAAGACATATGTATCATCTCCCCATATTTGAATGTAAGCAGTTTATCCATATTTAGGTCTTTTGTCATTGTTCATTCATGTTTACCTTTTCATGTTTCACCTCTGTGAGGAACTTCAAAATTTCTATACACCTCTGGTCTTTTTTTAGTCAGGAAAGTTTGGGAATCCTCTGTTTAAATAAAAGTCTATTTTATTTCTGTAGCATTATACTCAATGTTGCTGGAAAAGTTATTCTAGGCTATAAAACCACAAACTTTGCCTTCTGGAATACTGTATTTCAAGTTCCCCACTCATTTATAGTGACAAATGTTAAATCATGTGTGATCCTCCCTGTGGCTCTTTGCTACCAGAATTCTTTCGTTGTGGCTCCTTGATGTATTTTTTTTCTTTGATCTAGAAGTTCTGAATTATGTCTATGATATTCCTAACAGCTTTTATTTGGGGGTTTCTTTCAGGAGGTAACTAATGAATTTTTTCTATTTAGATTTTGCCCTCTGGTTCTAGGATATCTAAGTAATTTTCTTTTAAGATTTTTTTTGAAATGTAATGTGTGGGCTTTTTAATGTCATGGCATTCAAATAGTCCAATAGCTCTTTAATTTTTTTCTCCTTTATCTGTTTATCAGGTCAGTTGTTTTTACTATGAAATACTTTACATTTTATTTAATTTTTCCAGCTTTTTGACTTTAATATTTTTATTGCCTCATGGAGTCACTGGCTTCTATTTAGTTCATTCACATTTTCAAGAAGTTTGTTGCCTGGACAAGGTTTTATATATCTGATGCCAAGCTAGTTCTATTAGCAATTCTTTCTTCCATAGCTCTCATTTCTTTTCCAAATTTTCAAGCACTCTCATTATATTTATAAAACTGCTTTTGATTTTGTCATTGTTTTTTTTTTAATTCTTGTTTCATTTATTCCAGGAATTCTAGTTGTTTATACCTGACCTTTGGTCCTCTTTGGGGCATTGCCTGAAGATATTTTTGAGTCATTCTCAGTGTTCATGTCTTGAGCTCCCTGTCACCTTAATATTATTGAGGTAGGGTTCTCTTTGTTTATTTGTCTATTCTTAAAGCTTACTTCCTCACTTCAGATTTGATGCTAGGGCTAAGACACTCCTGAAGAGAAAGAGCGGATTGGTTCTCTTGCTGCTTTCTTGGAGCTGGGGACCTGTACGCTTTCAGTGCTCCCAAAGTGTTCAGATCCAAAGCAAAATCTGATTTCTGCACTTAGCCCCACCCCTTGACCTCCTCAGTTCTGAGATCTGCAAGTTTCCATTCTGGGTTTGGGTCTGAGCAAAAAGTAAACTGCACACCCCTATCAGCCAGCTGGAAAGCTCTGTTAGTAGAGTGTGGCATAATTTTAGGCTTCCCCTTGGTCAGGGATTCCTGCCTTGGTTATTCTTCTGCAGGCCAGGTAGATGTTGGAAATGAGCTTGCTTTGTGCCTGAGGTCTGAGTCACACCACTGCAACTACTGGTTTCTAAACTTCTTCCTTTTTCCATACACAGCCACAGGCCCTTTCACTCAAGAACACCACTCTCCTGCAAGAGACCCCTTTTCAATCCATCATAAATCTGCGACCCTGAACTGGAAAGTGGGCAACATAGCTGCCAATTCATATTTGTCCCCACTTAGGTACCTTGATATGGTTTCAGACCTTCTCTTGCCCAGGGACACAGCCTCTCCGTGGACACTAGCTGGACCTGTCTCCAGAACCCCTAAAACTCCTTTTATGTCTCTATGCTGAGCTGTACTGGAAAAAGGATTCATTGTGTTCTTTTTCAGATTCCCCCATCAGGAATCAGTCTTAATGCATTTTCTAGATATTTGGAGGAATTTTCGAAGAGGAAGCTCACTGTACTGCTTCCTATCACTCTGCCATGATGTCTCCATCTTTCAATATACTTATTTTAAAATACTGTACTTTGGTAGATATGTGATTTAATTGCTGTATGTGCCCACTCCAAACCAACACATACCCCTTGCAAAGCCTTTCAATTCAATAAATGTTTACCATGGCACTGAGAATACAAAGGAAAAAATGAATTTCTTTCCCACATGGGGGAAAATAACAAGCAAATAAATAGATAAATAATACATGTACATACATATACACAGAATAAGTATTTAACATGCCTATGTGATCTCATAAATCTTCAATGATAGAGATTCCAATCCATACCTCCCTGTCCTTCCTGCACAATATTCATCCAGGTTTTCTCTTAAGTTCTTCCCAAGTGATACAATCATTGCAATAGAGGCTTCCTTTATTTCTCCTAACATCAAAAGGATATTAGTAGACCAGCTGGGCTGTTCACTAACAGGTTAATCCTTGCCATTAACACATGACCAGGCCATCTTCTTTTTCAGTCAGTCAATAAACATTTATTAAGCACCTTCTACATAACAGGTACTGTGCTAAGTGCTAGGGATACAAACATAAGAGATAGTTCTTGCTCTCAAGCAATCTACAGTATAAATTGAAAATAATCGACAGAGGAAATGCAATAGAATTTTCCATAACACATTTTCCTTCACACTATTCTTCAAAGGTTTTCATTGGTTATATGTTGCAGCCTGCTTATAGCCACCACACACCTCTCCATTGCCCACTGTGTAATACTTTTCATTCCTGGGAGATTGCTATTTTCCATGTATTATAGCTAAATTGATATTAGCAAAATATTGGTATTAAAAATGTGGTCCTGAGAAAGTATGTCTATATATGTACATATGTATATGCATGTATGTGTACATAGGTATATTTGTATGCATATGTCTATATATAAATATATCTGCACTTAAATGTATCCTTCAGTGGGGGGAGGAGGGGAAGGAGGAAAAAAAGGACAAAGTAAAAAGTGAACAGCAGAAAACAAAAGAAAACTTACAAGGAAGCAAAAAAAAAAGATGGACAGCTCTCAACACAACGTGTAATACTTATCATATAGGCTTTTGTGAAATGATAATTTATAGCTATATATTTTGAATCCTCTCATGTTCCACAATGTACATGACATGCTTTTTTTTCCTTTTCTTACTTTTTATTTAAGTTTATATGGATCTTTTTCTTTTCTCTATTCTGTATTTGAGTTCTGGTATTTGAGTCTAAAAGAAAAAAAGAAAAAAATGCAGTCCTTTGTTTGTCTAAGGAAAAAAATTGGCTCATTATGAGAGCTTTGCAATTTCCTAAAGGCAATTAAGGCTGCTCTCTTCCTGTCTAGTGAACCCAACTCAATGTTCATTCATATTGCCTGTTCCAGATGTGTGTGCATGTGTGTATACTAACAAACAAGCTCTATATAATATGCTTGTCCATTCAAACTGCATTTTAAAATTTAGGCAACAGACATTCTTCATTCACTCAGTCTTTCCTTTTGTGGAAAGTCAGGCCAAATTCTTTTGAATGGTTATAGATTTCTTCCAGGAGGCTCTACAATGGTATAATGCAACTAGCATTGTGGCAGCTGCAAAGATGGAAGACCTCACCATGTATGACATAAACTCAACACTAGATTTCTATCATAGCAATTAAGCACCTCCACATTTTATGCGACATTTGTCTAGTGGTTATGGTCACAGAATTATTAAGCAAGGTACTCTCTACTACTATATCTTTCAAGGAATTTTAAATGTTTTTAAAGTATAAATGGAAGATACCTTTTTGGAAGAAAGTCTTGAAGGTGCATTTTGCTCTACTAAATCAAATACTATTTTATAATCAACAGAAAATACAGTAGGATCTTATATTTTTTATATTCGTCAGTCCTTTATATGGTAAAAATGTGGTCTACTATGGAATATCACTTCCAAAACCCTGCCTTTTTCCCTTCTAATACCCTCATGGAGGATAGTCTTGATTCACGAATACATATGTGATTCACATTAAAAAAAATTATGTAAATGAGAAATTATGTATGTATATATGTGTGTGCATGTACATGTATTCTATATATGCATATCTATACATACATACATATCTATACACACATGCACACACACGTGTGTGTGCAAGGCAATCAAGGTTAAGTGTGTTGTCCAGGGCCACACAGCTAATAAGTGTCAAGTGTCTGAGACCACATTTGAATTCAGGTCCTCCTGACTTCAGGTTTGGTGTTCTATTCACTGCACCACCTAAACTCTCCCAGCATATAATTTAGTAACTGATGTTCTCGTGGTTGTCTTTTCTTGGGATTAATATTGTGCAAACTGTATTCTATGCCTTTGGCATATTTCCTTCCCTCCACTAGAAAACAATCCCTCAGCACCCTCACAATGACATCTCCTTCAACACAAATATATCTCCTCTATGTATGTTTCATCAACCAAGATGCTTTTTCCATCTCTTTTTTTCTCTTCAGTGATATTCCTACCTTTTCTACAGGCTGATCTGGCGCTGTTGATGAGAGTTCAAGTGTGAGTTCAATACCCCTGAGGAAAATGTAGGAAGGATCATAGATTAGCAATCAGTCTGAACTCTATTATGGCTCTGACCTTTGTCAGCTGTGTGATCTGATTGGTCAAATCATTTGAGTCTCAAATTTCTCATCAATAAATTTACAATAGTATAACTTAGCTTGCCTACTTCAATAAGTTGTTGTGAGAATTACGTAAGAAAACATAAACAAAAAATTTTTTTAAATTGTAAAGCAACAAAGTATAGCACTCTGTACGTTCATCAAAAATGCAGGAATATTTCTTTTCATAATATGGAATATAGTATCTATCTATCTGTAACAGATAAATAACAAAGAATAAAGAATTTGAATTGTCACCACTATTATTTTATATAGTTCCAGAAATGCTAGCTATAACAATAAGACAAGAAAAAGACAAATCCAAAGATAAACCCAAAGACCCAAGCTTCTGGCATAAGAACTCACTATTTGACAAAAACTGCTAGGAAAACTGGAAAAGAGTATGGCAGAAACTGGGCACAAACCCAACATCTTATACCATATACCAAAATAAAGGCCAAATGGGTACACAATTTAGATATAAAGCTTGATTCTATAAGCAAATTAGGAAAGCAAGGAATATTCACCTGTCAGATTTATGGAGAATGGAGGAATTTATGACCAAACAAGATAGAGAACATTAGAAAATGCAAAATGGGATAATTTTGATTACATTAAATTGGAAAGTTTTTTACACAAAGCCAATGCAATCAAGATTAGGAGGGAAGCAGAAAACTGGGAAAGAATTTTTACAACCAGTGTCTCTAATGGCCTCATTTCTAAAATATATAGAGAACTGAGTAAAATTTGTAAGAATCATTAAGAAATGAAAGAACTATGCCCAAAGGGCTACAAAAATGTGTATACCCTTTGACTCAGTAATACCACTTCTAGGGTTGTATAATATTTACAGCAGCTTTTTTTGTAGTGGTCAAGAACTGGAAATTAAGGCAATGTCCATCAATTGGGGAATGGATGAACAAGCTGTGATATATGAATGTAATGGAATACTATTCTATAAGTATTACAGAAGTTATAAATTCTATAAGAAATGATGAATAGACTGATTTCAGAAAAACCTGGAAAGACTTATATGAACCAATGCTGAATGAAGTGAGCAGAACCAGGAGAACACTGTACACAGTAACAGCCACAGTGTGCAATAACTGACTTTGACAGACTTAACTCTTCTCAGTAACACAAGGACCTAAAACAACTCCAAAAGACTCATGATAGAAAATTTCATCCACATCCAGAAAAAGAAATATGGAGTCTGAATGCAGATCAAAGTATACTATTTGCTCTCTTTTTTGTTTTATTTTCTTTTCTCTTTCTCATGGTTCCTACCATTCATTCTAATTCTTCTATACAACATGATTAATGTGAAAATAATTTTAATAAGAATGTTTATGCAGAGCCTATATCAGATTGCACGCCATCTTGGGGAGGGGAAAGGGAGGTAAGGTTGAGAAAATGTAAAACTTATGGAAGTGAATGTTGAAAACTAAAAATAAGTAAATTAATTTAAAAAATTTTAAAAATAAGCATAGGCAATAAGACAGCAGTTATCTCTATCTGCAGATGATATTTTGGTTTAGAGCAACCTGGAGAGTCAATTTTTAAAAATGAATAATTTAATAAAGTTGTAAGTTATGAATGAATTCACAAAAATCACTAGGCTTTCTTGCATTACTAGCAAAAAAAAGTCAAAAAAGAAATTCCATTAAAATAACTATAAAATGCAAAAAGTATCTGAGAGTTAACCAAGTAATACTCAAGTTTTACATAACTACCACTACAAAGAACTATAAGAAAAATGAAGGCATACCTAAAATAAGTAAATATTATTCCTTTGATCATGATTGGGCCACACCATTATAATAAAGATGATATTGCCCAAATCAATTTATAGACTTGGTGTCACAGAAAACAAATGACCAAGGGACTGCTTCAAAGAATAAGACAAAAATGATAACAAATATACCTATAGAACCAGAAGTCAAGAATATCAAAGGAAATTATGAAAAAAAAGTAAGAAGGGGGGAGCTCCCTGTGGGGAGCTATCACTTCCAGACTTCAAACTTCAAAGTAAAAATCATCAAAACTGTTCAATATTAGTTTAAAAAAAAAACCTGATCAACCAAACAAACCCATAAGCAAGAATCAGAAGTAATTAAACATAAAAGCCTAGTGTTTGATTAAAACACAAACTATAAACTGATGATAAAAATTCCCCATTTAGCCAAAACTGCTCAGAAAACTTCACAGTTTTCTGGAATGCAATCTATCAAAAAATTAGATTTGTATTGACATCTTATATTCCAAATGTACCTTTGGCCTAAATATAAAAGACACATCAGGAGCACTTAGAAAAGAAAAATGGGAGTACCATGTAAAACAAGAAATCATGAGAGAGACAGTAGGTGACACGTTAGGCAAGTTAGATCACTACCACCTCCCATTAGACCCTACTGGAGACAGCCCGGACACCCCAACCCAAGATCCTTGGGTTCCACTGGCAATGGTTCCAACCTGAAGCCCACAGCCATCAATGATGGGAGTAGTCCCTGTGGAAAATGGGCCCCTCTTCCTCACCAAAACCAACACCAAAAACATAGGAGCAAGTAAGCCCAAGAGCCATGGATGTGGCAACTTCCCCCAGATCACCCATCCTGCTTCTAGCCGAGTCCCTGGAGCCATCATCCGGGGGAACAACTCTTGCACAGGAGAGATCAGTTATCCCCACCAACTATCACTGCCTCCTAAAGAATAGGCAAGAAACAGAGGGTAAATCAAACCACCACCATCTCTCACTCAAAGAGACAATTGAGGACCTTGTGCCAAAGATCCCTATGAATAAGAGCACCTTACCCCCTCCCCAACTGTTGGCTTTTTTCTAAATCAGGTCCTATTAGCCAACACTGAAGGGAGCAATCCCCATAGAAAAGGACTCATTTCTAATAGCACTAACTGCTGACTAACTGCCAATGAAAAGAACCCTAGAAACAGAGCTCCCCCTAGACCTCCAGTCTTATTTCCAGCTTAGGCACTCCCCCATATCCATAACCTCAGGAAGCAAACCCCACCTTAATGTAGCCTGGCAATTACTTCTTCAAGACCTTCAGTCACAGTAACTAAAGACCCCGAAAAGAATATAAAGAAATACGACAATCAAAAACAACAGAACTCTGATCAATAGTCAATCAATAATCAATTTGAAGTCTCTGTTATAAGATTCGAAACTTATAGTTCAACAAATTATGACAGCCTTACTTTTTAAAAGAGCATCAATTTTTAAAAAGAAAAAAAAGCCCCAAACTACAGAATATATTAAATCTTATTTTAAAAATGTTAAAAAATTAAAATAAAATAAAACAAAAAAAGAAATCTTTTAATTTCTCTTACAATATAGTTCTAAGTACACAACACTTCTTAGGCACCTATATAAGAATTTTTAAAAAAAAAACATCAATGAGGTCTGGTGAGATCAATAGATGTTGTTCTTACATATATGGCATCTATCATAAACATAGGTAAGGATGGAATAGGTTCTTTTAATTTACACTGTAAGTAAATTAGTCTCAATTGGCATTCCACTTTTAAGAAAGTTGATCTTTTTTCCCAGAAATTTGAAGAGGCAAAATCATTCAAAAAAATTACATAAAATAAAAAATGTTTGGTTCTTCCCAAGAGCAAATAATGATAAAATTCAAATATCTTCTGTAACATGTGATGCCATGTAGAGCAGGTAAGTGAAAAGGAGAGAAAAGTAAAATACATTCAATCAACTAAAAGTTTTTTGATATAAGAAGACAGGCTATGACTTTTTCTATGGCTAACAAAATTCAATTTCTCATTTTTTTTCTCTACTATAAAAATTTTTAGCCCTGTATAAGTGATTTTAAATGTGAAAATAGTTGGCAAGATAGATCCTCACCATTCACAAGATTCATTTTTATTAATGCCCTCCAATTATATTTGGTCTTTTTATCTAAAGTAAACTGATTTGTGGCATGAACCAATTTGTGAACCAATTTGAACTTGCTTGTTTAGCAATTTTAGGAGATGTTATTGGGGAGGGGGAGGGAAGTTGTATAATATAAGCACTTTGTAGATATCTTTCTTCCCCAATAGAATGTAAGCTTCTTGAGGGTAGCAACTGTTTCTTCTTTGTCTTTGTATCCACAGCACCTAAAATTGCAGGTACTTGATAAATATTTGTTATCTGACTTTTTTTGTCTGTCAAACAAAAGAATAAATGGTATTAAGATACAGTGTTTGGGCAGAGCCAATATAGTAGAGCAGAGGAAGCACTTCTGTCAAGCTCTCCTAACGTTCCCTTCCAAATAACTTAAAAATAATACCTCAAATCTAATTCTCGAGCAGCAGAGTCAACAAAAGATCAAATCGAGACATTCTTCCAGCCCAAGACAACTTAGAAGGTCAGAAGATAAGGTCTATGACATGAAGTGGTGGGGGAAGAGGGAAGGAGGGGAGGAAGTCAACATGAATGAAACACCAGTGGTGGGGCTTGGTGAGACTAAGAGAAGCAGTAGCAGCTTTAGAGGCTCTCAAGACACATATGGAAAGGGGATCGGGCAACTTTCAGAAAAAGACTACAGGGGACTCCTATGCTGGCACTGGACATGGGACATGGTACTGTTTGGCAACTAGTTTGCCTATACCCACTTCTGTGTCATGGATCCTGGGAAGATAACAGCATTTGCTATCCCAAGGGAGCAAGAACCCTGAGGAATGGTATTAGATCCCACAAGAGCAGGGGCACGGAGGAACAGTATCAATTGTAATCCAAAAGGAGCAGGGGCCCCCTTCCTCAGTAGGGAAAAGAGCACAGACCAGGAGAGCAGTGACCATACTTCTCCCTGGATTATACTATATTGGAAGCCCTGAAAACTTCCAAACTCCTAGAACTAGCTCTGAAAACAGCAGTGCAAAAAAGCCCAACTTTAACAGGCAGTTCAAAGTCAAGAAACAGGCTAGAAAAAAATGAGGAAACAAACAAAAGAACTTTACCATAAAAATCTACTAGAGTGACAAGCCAGAGTAAGACACAAACTCAGAAGGCAATGATGTCAAGAGTTACGAGCAAAGCCTCAAAGAAAAAAATGTTAGACATCAGCCCAACAAGAATTTCTGGAAGAGCTTAAAAAATAGTTTTCAAACTCAAATAAGAATAGTAGAGGAAAAACTGGGGAAAGATATCAGAGCGAAGCAAAAAATTATGAAATGGCCATTAACAACTTGATAAAAGAGGTACAGAAAAATACTGAAGAAAATAACACCTTAAAAAACAGAATTGGCCAAATTGAAGAAGAGGTACAAAACTTCATTGATGAAAATAATGCCTTTAAAAAATAAAGAGGTAGCCAAATATAAAAAAAGTACAAAATTACTCCTTAAAATAAGGAAGAAAATAGCTCCTTAAAAATTAGAAGTGAGCAATGGAAGCTGACTCCACAAGATATCAAGAAACAATAAAACAAAGTCCAAAGAATTAAAAATACAAGAAACATAAAGTATCTCATCAGAAAAACAACTAGCCATGTAACCTTGGGCAAGTTACTTAACCCCAATTTGCCCTCCAAAAGGCAAAAAAAAACAAACCCTGACCTGGAAAACAGATCAAGTACAGATAATTCAAGAATTATTCAACTATCTGAAAGCCATGATCAAAAAAAGAATCTAGACATCATATTTCAAGGTATTATTAACAGAATATTGCCCTGATATTCTAGAACCTGCGTGTAAAACAGAAATTGAAAGAATCCAACAATCACCATCTGAAAGAGATCCCAAGATGAAAATTTCCAGGCATATTACAGCCAAAATACAGAGCTCCCAGGTCAAGAAGAAAATACCTCAGTCAGAAAGAAACCATTCAAACACTATAGAGCCACAGTCAAGCTCACAGAAAATTTAGCAGCTACCATCTTAAACGAAAGGAGGACTGGGAATATGATATTCTGGAAGGCAAAATAGTTAGGATTACAATCAATAATCACCTACCCAGTAAAACTGAGTGTAATCCTTCAGGGAGAAAAACTGATATTTAATGAAATAAAGCGTTTTAAGCTAAGTGGGAAATCTGACATTCAAACACAAGGCTCAAGAGAAGCATAAAAAGGTAAACATGAAAGAGTAATAAGGAACTGAATAAAGTTAAACTATTTACATTCCTATATAGGAAGATAACACATGTAACTCCTGAGTCTATCATCACAAAGGCAACTAGAAAGCATCTACATAGGCAGAGGGTATGGGTATAACTCAATTATCTTGGGATGATATAAAAAAAATGAGTGAGAAAGAGAGATGCACTGGGAGAAAAGGGAAGGGAGAGGAAGGATAGGAAAAATTATCTTACATAAAAGAGGTGCACAAGGAAGAATTTTACAGTGGAGGAGAAAATGGTGGTAGGTGAGCAGCACTTGAATCTCTGATCAGAATTGGTTCAAAAACAGAGAAATACACATATAATATATTTAATATAATTTAAATAATATAGTATAATACAAATACATTCAATTGGGTGTAGAAGTCTATCATACTCAACAGGGGTTAAGTATAAGTATACAAATAAACACAATAAAGAAGTAGAAGTAGTCCAAAATATCAAAGGAATAAATGAAAAAAAATATGAAGGAAGATGGCCTAGCAATATCAGATCTCAAACTGTACAAAGCAGTAAACACCAAAACTATCTGGTACTGGTTAAGAAAGAGCGGTGGATCAGTGGAATAGATTAGGTACATAATACACAGTACTAAATGACCATGGCAATCTAGCATTTGACAAACCCAAAGATCCAAACTTTGGGGACAAAAACTCACTGATAAAAGATGCCAGAAAAACTGGAAAACAGTATAGCAGAAACACAGTATAAAATAATATCTCACTATGTACCAAGATAGGTCAAAATGGGTTAATGATTTAGACATAAAGGGTTGTATCATAAGCAAGTTAGGGGAATATGGAAATTTTTATTTGTTGTATCTACACATAAGGGAAGAATTTACGATCAAACAAGACATAACAGAGCATTATAGAAGTAAAATGGATAACTTTCATCACACTAAATTAAAAAGATTTTGCAAAAACAAAACCAAAGCAGCCAAGAAGAAAAGGAAAGCAGAAAACTGGGAGAAAATATTTTATAGCAAGTTTCTCTCATCCTCATTTCTCAAATATATTGAGAACTGAATCAAATGTGTAATGTCATTTCCTTATTGATAAATGATCAAAGGATATGAACAGGCAGTTTTCAGAAGAAGAAATCAAAGCTATCCATAGTCATATAAAAAATACTCTAAATCAGGGCGGCCAGGTAGCACAGTGAACACCGGCCCCAGAGTCGGGATGACCTGGGATCAAATCCAGGCTTAGACACTTAGCACCCACCCAGAAACACCTAGCCATGTAACCTTGAAGAAGTTACTTAACCCCAATTGCTCTAAAAAAATAATACTCTAAATCACTATTGACTAGAGAAATGTGAATTAATACAACTCTGAGTAATCACCTCATAACTGGCAGATTAGCTAATAGGAAAATGAAAAATATTGGAGGGAATATGGGAAAACTGGGACACTAATGCTTTGTTGGTGGAGTTGTAAACTGATCCAGCCATTCTGGAGAGCAATTTGGAACTGTGCCCAAAGGGCTATAAAATTGTGCATACTCTTTTATCCAGCAATACAACTATTAGATCCCAAAGGAAAATGAAAAGGACCTATATGTACAAAAACATTTATAGCAATTCTTTTTTGTGAGGCAAAAAGTAGGAAATTCAGGGGATATCTATCAATTGGGGAATAGCTAAACAAATTATGATATATCAATGTAATGTAATAAGAAATGAGGAATATAAGAAATAAGGTGTAGGATGCTTTCAGAAAAACTTGGGAAGACCTGAACATCTGATGCAAAGTGCATCAGAACCATAAAAAAACATTGTACACAATAAAAGCAATATTGTATGATAAGAAACTGTGAAGGACTTAGCTATTATCAACAATACAGTGATCCAGGACAATTCCAAAAGACTTAGGGGTGAAAAATGCTATCACCTCCAGAGAAAGAACTGATGGAGTCTGAATGCAGATTGAAGCATACTTTTTTACTTTATTTTCTGGGTTTTGTTTTGGGGGTTTTTTGTCTGCATTTTCTTTTACAATGTAGCCACTATGGTAATGTTTTGCACACATAAATTCATATCAAATTACTTGCCTTCTCAAGGAGGGAAGGTAAAGAAAGAATTTGGAAATCAACACTTAAAAAAATATTTGGACATGTAATTGAGAAAAAAAATAAGTGCAGGAAAAAAAAAAGGAGATACAAAATTCTTCCAGAATGTTTTAGTACCCAAACTAGTAATAGTACAAACTAGTAACAAAGTTTGAGCACTTTCACCTAGAAGTCCCCTCACAAAAACACACAATCAGAATTTAAAGTGCAACATTTTAACAACAAAACCTCATCCAGAAGAGATGAAACTGAAGCTCAAATTCCAGGTTGGGTATATAAAAGCACAGTAACCACTTGACCTCTGAACTTCTTCCTCTATAAAATGGAGATAATAAAATATTTTCACTCATAGGGTTAACATTTATATAAGCACTTTAAATTATACAAAGGGATTTACATTCGTTATCTCATTTGATCTTCAAAGCAATTCCGTAATAAGGGGTCTTTGGGTATTATCGTTCCCATTTTACAGATGAGAAAAATGAGCGCACCGGGGCACAAAGATATTGTCAGCTGAGTTTGAACCCAAGCATCTCAACACAAAGGCCTGAGCTCTTTCCACTAAACCAGGGGCCTGCCTACTGAAGGAAAAAGGTCAATTTGTAAAACTTAAAAGTACAATATGAAGGGGAAGTAGGAAGGGGAAAGAATCTTTGGGTGCTAATCAAACTCCTCTACAGAACACTGCTTTTTAATATGAAACATACAGAAACAGAGAAAGAGAAATTAACTGGATGTCAACAGACTTCTGATGAGGTGGTGCCTGCACAGAAATCCAAAATCGGACGCAATATACAACTTCGATCCACGAGGAGCCTGGAGCCACGAGCTAGCACAGCCCCTTCCCTCCTCTCCTGCCTCCTCACCGGCTTAAACAACTTCAGAGGGAGGTGGAGGGGAAGCAGAGAAAAACCCACGCCCCGAAAGGCATTGTGGGCATGGTAGTTCCGGGCACACAAGATGAACAGGGCGAAGAGACAATAGAAGGTACTGAAGAGATCGTGATCCTACAGAGGAAAAGGTGCAGTTCCTCTTGAAGTAAGGAGAAAGTAAACCTTCAGGAAACAAGAGGCTTAGAGGGGTTTAAGGACCTATCTCCCAGAATACCTTGCGTGCTCGGCGGCTGGTCGGCGGCTGCGCAGCCGGCGCGCCGGCGCCAGGAGAGCCGGTTAGTTGCTGCTCGGAGAGACTTGAGGCTCTAACTGCTGGTTCAGGAAGAGGCTGTGGAGGAGAATGTGGATTTTCGGCTATGGTTCCCTCATCTGGAAGGTGGATTTCCCCTATCAGAACAAACTGGTCGGGTCCATCACAGGCTACAGCCGGCGCTTCTGGCAGGGCAGCACCGACCACCGCGGGGTCCCCGGCAAGGTGAGAAATCAGCCCCGACCTCCGCTGCTGTCCCTTACCCCCTCCCCCGCTCGGGGCCCGGGCTCTCCCCTACCGACACCACCCCACCACAGCACACACCCTCCTCCCCATCCTTCACCGTTAAGACTTCAGGGACATCTAGACAGTTATTCTACTCAGTCCTGTCTCCATCTTTCTCAACCACCCTAGCACCAATTCCCCCCAACATGCATTAAGAGAAAACCGGGAGTGTTGACTGTCATCAGGAGATACTGCTCACTTCTGAAGAAGTCGCTCTGGCAGAGGCAAAATTTGTAGGATTATAGATAGGAAGAGGCCCCCACTACGTGTGTTTTGGTGCTTACGACAGTTTCAAGGGTCAAATCACAACAGACCAAACAGGAGAAATAGGTGAATTCACTTGCCTTAATTAAGCAGCATTGAAATCACCTTGACTACAGTTTGCCTTCCAGGAATTAAATGCCTGGAAATTTCTGCCTTCTGCCATTAAAAGTAGTACTAGTTTCAATTCAAATCTTTATGATGTTATAACAAATTATTAACCTTTTCAAACTCTTTTCATGGTACTCAAGTTACTTAGATTGGACTGAGTGATCAAAAGGAAAGCAATTTTGTTATCACAATTGAACAGCTGTTTCCTGAATGCACTTGGTAATGATAAATATGGAATCACTATTAACTAATGTGTATTTCTCTGTTGCCTTCTCACTAATCCCAAATTAAAGTTTTGCTTCTTTTACTTTTCCTATATCTTCCTTTCAACTATTACCATCCTCCTTTATAGGCATTCATTTGTATTTATAAAACATACGCAGAATTAACAATTCGCACTTATTTAAACCATTCTGGTATTTCCTTAAATGTTTGATTTACATCCTTTATTCTTGAAGAAAATAAAGTTTTGAAATTTGAATGTGATGATCCCCTTTATTCTTATAAATATTGATATTCTGTGTAGATTGATGAAACTTTTCTTAAGGTACTCAAATTTAATTGTTTACTTTTGGCAAAGTATATGCCTCACAAACATGAAATAGGCAGGGCAAGAGTCATCCTCATTTTGCAGATTAGGAAATTTAGTTGCAGAAGAGCGAAGTGACTTATCCAGTCATAAAGCTTCAGGGTCAGAGCTAGGATTTCAACCTATATTTTCCTCCCAGCACTGGTACACATCAGTTTCTTTGGGCAAGTTATTTAAGTTTTTTAGGACCCTTCTGGCCTAGATCAGGCTATTGTAGGCATGGTTCAGAAGCTGCTCATCTGAAAAATGAGGATAACATTCCCAACCTGATATGTTGAAGATAGCTTTTTTTTTTAACCTTAAATGGGGAAAGAAAGAGTACTAACAAACTAGAGGGATAAAGAAGCTTCCCACAGGAAGCTCTTAAGTTGAGCCTTGAAAGAATCCAAGGATCTTAAGAGACAGAATTGAAGAAGTGAATTCTAACCAAAATCGACAGCCTATGCAAATTCAATCAACAATAATTTATTAAAAGATTATGAGCCAGAAAAAGTGCTACTACAGTGCAGTCGATTAAAAAATGAATCAATCCCTGCCCCCAAGGTACTTAGATTCTAGAAGTGGAAGATGGACAGACTGTTTTGATAGTGAAAGTAGGTAAAGTGCAAAAAGTTTGAAAAAAACAGACTAGAGCCATTCTTGTGAAGGGCTTTAAATGCCAGGGGTTTTTGTATTTTATCCCAGGAGTATTCCAGTGAGTCACTAAATTTCACAGGCAATGGAGTAGCATGGCCAGACTTTTACTTGAGAAAGATAACTTTGGTAGCCATGTAGAAGAGATAATAAAAAGAGGAAAGACTAAATGCCAAAATTCCAATTAGGAGGCGGAACTGTCTTTTGCTCCTTTTTGTAATCCTCAGCACAATGCCTGGCACATAGTAGATGGCTTAATAAATGTTTACTGATTGATGGGAATGAGGAGAATAGGATGTGAGAGATGTGGAAGTAGTGTCTAGAAGTTGAGGGTGATTCTTAAGGTTGTAAGCGTGGGTGACAAAAAAATGGTAGACATGCCCTCAAAAGAAATATGAGAGGTTTGAGGTAGGAATTGGTATAGGGAGGGAAAACAATGAATTCCATTTACAACAAGTTGAGTTTGATATCTTTAGAAATCCAGTTGTTGATACCTAAAAGTAGTGTTTCAGAACTAAAACTTGAAAGAGTATAAGCCTGGATCTTGGAGCCATCTACAGATTAAAAATTGAACCTTTAGTCCTAAATCTCTCAAGAGAACAGGGCCCAAGAAAAAGCCTTAAGGGACACCTAGTGGGTAGGAATAAATGAAAAGCAAGGGAAACTAAGCAGTGGTAAAATAGGTAGGAGGAAAACCAGGAGAAACCAAGGTCCTAAAAAACTGGGATGACTGATTTTCTGGCTATTTTCAGACACAACACTCATGTCTGCCTCTGTTCTAGTTAGTGACACATCTAAAGAGACAGGATCCCCTTCCTTAGAGGTCATTAAGCAGAAACTGGACAACTACTTGTTGAGTATATATTATAGTAGCAATTCCATGTGTGGGTTGGATTAGATGGCTACCAAGGTCCCTTTCTCACTCTCAAAATTATGATCTTCTAAAGTCTTAGTTCCATGTACATTAATAAGTTACAGTGATTTGCCCAGGTCACATTGCCATTATGTCAGTTGTAGGACTTGAACTCAGGTCTTCCCAACTCCAAGTCAAATTCTATCCACTACTGCTTCACTGGCTTTGAAAAATAATATAAGTTAATGCTGATTTTAAAATAATCTAACATCACATAGGGAATTCATCTGGGAAAAAAATAATGTTATAAGCTTTATTTTTTAAAAAGTAAATATTTCCAAAACATTAAGTAAACTCAAACTATCAAAGAAACCACATGTCTAAGGTACAGTTATTGAAAATCAGAATTTTCATTGATGAAGGTGGCACAACAGAAAGCTAGCAGTATTTAAAGCAGTTATTTTTAAATGTTAAATAGAGTTACATTTTTGAGAAACAGAATGATGTAGTGGAAAGAGGGCCAGGCTGGCTTGGGGTCAAAGAAGACTTAAGAGATTCAAATCTTGCCTCTGACAAATACTGGCTGTAAAATGAGGATGATAATACCTTCTGCTACCTCCCTCACAATGAGGACCAAATAAGATAATGTGTGTGAAGTGCTTTATAAATCTTAAAATTGTGACATATAACCATCAGGTCTTATGAAGAGACTAGCTTGTTACCAATGAGAAGTACAGGCTACCTGGTTCTCTAGTAGGAGTACCCTCTGTTCTCTTGGTCCTCCCTACAGAACAGTACCTAGGAATGTCATGTTTTTACTCAGGTAATAAGAAAGTGACCATATGTTTTATTTTACTTGCAATTTGCCTCACCGCCTTCAATTCTGGAGTAGTCTCTGACTGTCCATATATTTTCTTGTTTTTAACTTAATATAAAATATATCCAAAGTAAATTCACTGAAATACACTTGAGGTTACAACATAGGAAAATTAAGTCCTTTGCTTAAATATGATTGTATTAACTTGATATATGGTGGTTCCATTTTAGCTTTAGGTTGATACTATTGTTCAGTTAAGTACTTAATTATTTTTTTTACAAAAATTTTTGAAATTTTTTTCCAGCCTGGAAGAGTTGTGACTCTTACTGAAGATCCTGGGGTATGATACAGTTTTTATATAAAGATGTCTATGTGAAGTTATAAAAAAATGTATCCCACTACAATCAAAACAGACAACCAAGTTCTGCAAGGGAGATAGCATAATAGAAGGAAAATGCACAGGTATCTTAGTTCTAGGATTCCCAGGTTTTTTTTTATGTTAAAACATCTTTTTGATTGTCTAGGTTTGGTTTCATTTTTTCAGGGGACAGAAAGCCATATACAGGCAGACATGGTATAAATAACAAAATGATATAAAGCACTATGAGGCACATTTAAAAAAATAAACTGTATTTGAAAAAGCTTACAACATTCTTTGAAATTAAATGGAGACACTCAAGTCATAAAACCAATGTTAAAGACTTTTGTGGAAGTGTGGACAGATCTATGATAATATGGGGTATTTTCTACAGTACAGATCAGCCCACTGTCACACAACTAGAATATACATATATGTATATGTGTGTACATATATATACACACACACTTACTACCATTATCATTGTACAGATTTTTTACCTAGATAATAGATATCTGCATTTCCATAAATCTGTCAGTTACAGAATTATCAACTGAGTGCCAGCCTCCTGATGTTTAAAGGAAGGTCATTTTAATTACCATAATTACCTGATGCTAAATAGTTAATAATTAATCAGTGCAATCTTAAAGGTCATTCCCCATTTGCAAAGATAATCAAATCATTAGATTAATAACCTCTCCAGCAATTCTACTTTATTTTATTGATTGAACTTAATTAACAGCACTAAGGACAATGTTTGGTACACAACTCCACTTATGTTTATGTGGTTCATATGCCTCAGTTTCTCAGGTATTTATTACTTAGCAGTTTAGAGAGATTAACAGTTAATTTAATAAAGTTTTCCAAAAAAGAAGATCGAAGACTTAATTTTTAAAAGTGTGGCTACAAGCAAAGCAAATACATCAAAATGCTTCATAACAGAAATAAGTAAATGCTATAAATTAGGAAATTTCCTGATGCATATTTTTATGTGATAAAGTCTTAAAACATGTAATTGTAGATATAGACCCCAAACTAAACAATTAATACATTTGATTTTGTAAACCATTTAAATCAATTTAATTATTCAAAAAAATCAATGAGCAACACAGACCTTAATGATTAAAGGCTTTCCATTAGGTTTATAGCTATGAAATAGCTTCTCCTTTTGTTATAGCATTCTTAGTCAAGCACCTAACATATGTTTTACCTTTTTCTTTAAATAAACATAAGAAATGAAAAAAAAAATCCTTCTTCTATGTCCACTGAAACAAAAGTCTAATGCTGGAAGTATATTGCTTTAGTTTTAATTTTTGTTTGTTTTTTATACCTTAATTTTTGTATAAAAAATGGATAAAAGCTGCCAGAAAGTTTTATTTTAAAATAAAATGATGACTATTCTAGAATAAGATACAGCTCTTTTTTAAGGTATTCCCTTCACTTGTAAGGACTCTTATTGAAAACTAGAAAAAACTCTTGAAAACCTTAGGCAAAAGAAAAAATTCACAAAATGGTGACTGGTTCCCATGTTGTATATGAATCTCTTATTTTTGAGAAGTGATATAGTAGAGAGAAATATTCTGTGTGGGTGCATGTGTATACATATGTGTATATTATATATATCACTTTAATCTCAGCCCCACTAAACACAAATTAAGAACAAATATAAAATGCTCCAGTGAAACTGTGATCCCACTGATGTGGGTATTTCCTACCCATGCCTGTCCATCTTGTATGACTCATTCACATCCTACCGTAAATTCGCCGAGCAGGCTGGGTGCTTTTGACATCACGAGGATACCAATGTAATAACACATGAGCTGTTCTTTGGTTATCACTTACTCTGGCTGGACCCTCTTTTTCAGTTCTAGATTAGAGCAGGAAAAAAAAAACAATAGCATAAACTATTTCCCAACTGTGCAAAGAGAATTATAATAGGAGTTATAGCTGCCACTTCAATCTGCTAATTTAAAATTTTCAAAAATACTCTGGATACATTTCCCCATATTTTATAAATATTTTGCACATCTTTTAAAGCATACGATGGATTTACCCACTTTTATTCTTCTTATAGGGTTGTGTATGGGGTGTTGCATACCAGCTACCAGCTGGAAAAGAAGAGGAAGTGAAAGCTTATCTGGATTTCCGAGAGAAAGGAGGCTACAGGACAACAACAGTTATTTTCTACCCAAAAGACCACACTATGAAACCATTTAGTGTACTGCTATATATTGGAACATGTGATAATCCTAACTATCTTGGTCCAGCCCCTCTGGAAGACATTGCTGAACAGATTTTAAATGCAGTTGGTCCTAGTGGAAGAAATACTGAGTATCTTTTTGAACTTGCAAATTCCATCAGGAATCTTGTGCCGGAAGATGCAGATGAGCATCTCTTCGCCTTAGAAAAATTAGTAAAGGAACTTTCTGAAAGAAAACAGAATCTGAATTGCATATAAAGAGATAATCATTGATTTCATAAACACTATCTTCAGGGTAATAGTTTCTCCTGAATGTCATGATCTTTTACTTAACAGTGTGTTCGGGATAACATAGTTTGCTATTTGTAGTCTGCACTGGGAATACTACATATACATCTGTATTCAAACATTTTGAAAAGTCCCAAGCTAAGTTATATTGAAATAACTTCCAAAATCTTAAGCTATATGACAGTAGCTCTTTTTCCACTAGTAATTTATCCTTGGTTTAGAAACATACAGGTAAAGAAGTCATTATTCATCCTATTTTGAGAATGTTAAACAAAATGCAAATTTTTAATTTGATAAGTGGAAGAGAAATGAGATAACCTGAGGACTCCTGCCTATGTTTTAGCTTTAGAAAGTAGTTTTCTAATATCAAATCTTCTTCTCTAACGTGGAAGCATGAAATGGTGGGTAAGTTTGTCCTTTGATACAAGTGTGGAACAGCTATATTTTAAGAGAATAAATATATTTTACTCTTGGCCATCAATTGTGGGAAAATAATCTCTATGTTTACCAACCTGTCAGTACTATACTAGAAATTTGAAATTTTTTGAAATTTTGAAATTACTGGAGAAGCAAACTGAAACCTGAAATTCTGTGGCATGGATCTATGCCTGTAAACTAACATTTTATATAAAAATTCTCCTATGAATGTTATGTATTGTACCTTATCTTCTTGAATAGCAGTTATTTTTGCATATATGTAATTACTATAGAACATAACTCATTAACTCTGAAATACCATTGATCAATTATCTAGAACTAGTAGTGGCCTTTAAGAGATCATCTAGTGCAGGAGTTTTGGGGGGGTTTTTTGCCTTTTTATGGAAGGGGGGAAGGCGGGGCAATTGGGGTTAAGTGACTTGCCCAAGGTCACACAGCTAGTAAGGGTTAAGAGTGAGGCTAGTTTTGAACTCAGATCCTCCCGAGTCCAGGGCCAGTGCTCTATTCACTGGGCCACCTAACCACCACCAAGTACAGGGGTTCTTAACCTGGCAAGTAAGTGGCTGAGGCTGAATTTGAACTCATGAAGTTTTCCTGGTTCTATCCAATGCATCACCTAGCTGCCCAAAAGGGTTCAAGACACACACAAAAAAGAACCTCAGATCTAATTCAACCCTCTTTTCAAATGAGAAAGTAGACCCAAAAATGTTAAATAACCCCACCAAGGTCATGAAAGTACTAAATAGCAAAGCTAAAATTCAAATCCAGTGCTTTCTACTATACCACTATATACCTTTCTACTATACCACTATACCACAAAGGAATGGTTTAAGTAAACCATCAGTCACTTTACTAACCTCATACTAGCACAAAGTATTTACAGAAGAGTAAGATTCTGCCTTAACTTTGTGTAAAAAAAAAGGATTTTACAAGAAATGTACTTTGTCAGATAATCATATATTAAAAGATCATTTTAATGCTTCTAAATATATTTTAAAGTACTTTTAACACTTGATTTCCCTACACAAATGATAAAATCCAAAGTTTAAAAAAAGAATCCAGACATCTGGGACAAAGAAACAAAGTAGGTTGGGAGAGTGATCTTAAGCTACAAGCAAAGGCTTTACTTTTTTGTATTTGAATCTTCAGCACCTAACCCAGTGCACTTAATAAATGTTTGCAGGGGGCAGGTAGGTGGCCCAGTGAGTAAAGTGCCAGGACAGGAGTTCGGTTCTGGCCTCAGACACTTAACACCCACAGAAAAAAAAACTAGCCGTGTAACGTTGGGCAAGTTACTTAACCCCAATTGCCCTCCAAAAGGCAATCAATAAATAAATAAATAGTTTGCAGGCAGCAAAGTGTCCTAGCAGATAGTACACCCAGCCTGAAGTCAGGAAAACCTGAGTTCAAATATAATCTCAGATACTCACTAGCATGTGATTACCCTGGGCAAGTCACTTAACCTGTTTGCCTCAGTTTTCTTCTCTGTAAAATGAGCTGGAGAAGGAAATGGCAAACCACTCCAGCATCTTTGCTAAGAAAATCTCCAAAAGGGATCATGAAGAGTTGAATATGACTTAACAATAATGAATGTTAACTGAGTGAGAATGAAAAGAACACTAAATTAGGAGACCCAGGTTTCCATTCCTAACCTTGAAAAACTAACTAGCCCTATGACTTAGTCCAAGTTATTGCATTTCTCTAGTTCTGTCTGCTCATCTTACAAATGAGAACTAGATCTATAAGGACCCTTCCAAAAGTAACAGTCTTAACAATAAGCATTTATTAAGCCCTTGCTATGTGCCAAGTAGTAGGTGCTAGGGATTACAAAGACAAAAGTGAAACTATCCTTGCCCTTAAGGAGTATTTTTTTGAGTAGTGGACACAACTCAAAATATAGATGTATACAAGACCAGATAAAAAGAAAGTTTAGAGAGAAAGATACCTAGAAGAAGGGGCCATGGGGCTGAAGTAAAATCAAGAAAGACCTCATTCAAAAGGTAATGTTTGATTTACCTTCAAGGAAACCAGGAATTTCAAAAAGCAGAAGTGAGGAGGGAGTTCATTCCAAGCATAGGGAACAGTCAGTGCAAAGGCAGAGATAGAAGATGGAATGAGGCCATTTTGTCAGGGCTATACAGCATATGAAAACGAATAATGTATAAGACAAAACGCAGGACAGGACCAGGCTGTGAAGAGATTTAAATACCAAACAGAAGAATTCATATTTGATCCTAAGATAAAAGAGCATACCATAAGAGTCTGAGTAGAGGAGGTAACAGACCTGTTCTCTATGAAAATTACTTCTGAATAAGAGGCTACTGCAATAGTCTAAGAGCTTAGCATTGTGCCTGGCATATTTGTTCAGTCCTTTGATCATGTCCTACTCTTTGTGACCCTGTGACAAAAATAACTGGAGTGGTTTCCCATTTATTTCTCCAGTTTTATGCAAGCAGGGGTTAAGTGACTCACCCAGGGTCATATAATTAGTAAGTATTTGAAGTCACATTTGAACTCTAGTCTTTCTGATTAGGCCCAGGGCTCTACGGTAGGTGCTTAATAAATATTTATTGACTGAAATAATAAGGGTGAAATAGGGTGATCAGTCTATGTTTTAAGAACAAACTTACCCCTACCCCAGTTCCTCTATTATTTCAGTTCTTTTGGTAATTTAAAGTCTTAGTTACTTAGAATCCAGAAAGTTTAACTGACTTGCTCAGGGTCAAATAAGCTCACATTTCAGTCTCAGACTTCAACCCAAGACTTGTGACTCCATGATCAGGTAAAAAATAAAAATAAATTGGCATAATGAAGTAACTAAATAAAAATCATAAGACTTGAATCATGAATTAATTTAGTCACAATCTCAGAATTGAAAGCAATATCCCAGTTCTAACTGGGATCCAAATCAGGGCAGGAACACATTTTATAACAAAGACAACATAATCACTGTAGAGATGAGGGGCAAGTGGTGTAAGAGAAGGAGCACTAGATGGAAACCGGACCTGGGTTCTAATCTCAATTCTTTTTCGTTACACATCTGTATCACAGCCTCTGAGCCTCAGTTTCCTCATCTATAAAATGAGGTTGGACTAGATAATTTTTAAGGTCCTTTAGAGTTCTGAGACTTGCTAAGGGGTCACATAGGTAGTATGGATTGGAAGAAGAATCCAAGTTTCCTAGCTCCCATAGCAGTAAGCTTTGCAAAACACTGCAATCCCCATTTAGATCAGACTGCACAACACTGCTAAATGTTTTCATTTTGGAATTCTTTCCATATTTACACATTCCTAAGCCTTTCTAGTCACACCAGTGCAGATACATGGAAATGTAACACAACCTCAATATTCAAGTAAGGAAATCCTTCAAAAACTATACAATATTGTGTTGTTCAGTCAAGTCCAACTCATTTGGGGTTTTCTTGGCAAAGATACTAAAATGGTTTGCCATTTCCTTTTCCAGCTCATTTTACAGATGAGGAAACAGGACAGAGTTAAGTGACTTGCCCAGGTTCACATAGCTAGTAAGGGTCTGAGACCAGATTTGAACTCAGGTCTTCCTGAATCCAGGCCTAGTACACTGTGCCACCTAGTTGCTCCATATAATACTATACTACATAAAAATAGAGGGAGAAAGAAAGGAGAGAGAAGGTAGAAATGTGTATCTCCTTCCAGTGGAAATAGTAATAATAGATATGAATATACGGCTGAACTGAAGGGTGGTGGTACTCTCAACAGTAACAGGGAAGTTTAGACAGAGAAGGGTTTGGTGGGGAAAAATAATGAGTTTGGTTTTGGACATGTTACGTTTAAGATTTCTACAAGACATCCAGTTAGAAATGTCTAACAAGTCATTAAGAGACTTGACTGTGGAGGCTGGAAAAGAAATTAAGGCTGGATAAGTGGATCTGGGAATCATCAGCATAGAGATGACAACTGAAATCATGCAAGCTAATGAGATTTCCAGGTGAAATAGTATAGAACCAAAAGAAAAAGAGGGGTCAGGACAAAACTCTAGGAGATGCTCACCTTTAGTAGTCATGACCCAGATGAAGATCCAGCAGAAAAGACTGAGAAGGCACAGTGAGATGGGTACGATAACTAGGACAGAGTAGTATCATAGAAACCTAGAGAAGAGGGGATCAAGGAAAAGAAGGTGATACCAATGTCAAAAGCTGCAATAAGATAGAGAAGAATGAAAATTGGAAAAGGCCATTAGATTTGGCAATTAAGAGATCATCTGTTACCCCTTAAGGTGCAATCTACAGTCTACTAAAATTGCCAAATAAGCAACATGCTATTTTAAACTGGTTATAAGTAAAATAATAGAGCTGGCCATTATATCATCTTGAATTTAGTATTAATTTAACCTTATCTCTAAAATGCTATGATTATCTTTGCCCTCAAGGAACCTACAATCCAATGGGGGAGACAGCAAGTAAACAAATATATACAAACAAGCTACAAAGGAAAAAAATAAAGGAAGGTAGATGCTAGAATAAAGAAGGGTTAGGAAAGTCTTCCTATAAAAGCCAAATTTTAGTTAGGAAATGAAGGAAGCAAGGGATGAAGAGGTAGAACATTCCAGATATGAGAGAGAGCCTGAGAAAAATGCCCAGAGCCAAGAGATTATCTCTTATTTGTGGAACAGCCAGGAAGCTAGTGGCACTGGACAGTAAAAGAAGCCTGGAATGGTGGGAGGAGTCTAGGTTATAAAAAGCTTTGAAAATCATACAGAGAATTTAGTATTTTATCCTGGAGGCAACAGGGAACCAGTAGAGTTCACTAAAGGTGGGGAAGTAACATGGTCAGACCTGCACTTCAGGAAAATCAAATGAGCAAAAAGATCTATGGGATCTAATAAGATCACCAAGTGAAGTGGTATAGGAAAAAAGAAGAGGGCCCAGAATCCTATGGGATACTTGTGATTAGTGGGTGTGATTGGACAAGAATCCAGCAAAGGAGAATGAGAAGTCTGATAGGTAGGAGAAGGACCAGAAAACCTAGAGAAAAAAGAGTTATCGAGGAAGAGAGGGAGCTCAACAATGTCAAAGGCTTCGGAGAGATCAAAGGAGAATGAGGATTAAAAAAAGCCATTGGATTTGACAATCAACTGGTAACTTTGGAGAGAGCAGTTTTGTAGGAATGAAGAAATTAGAAGACAGATTCAAGAGAGTGAGAGGACAGAAAGTGGAGGCATCTATATATAGTTCCTGAAATGCTAGCTATAGTTATAAGTGAACAAAAAGATTTAATCAGAGGAATAAGAAAAGACAAAAAACCAAAATTATTGCTTTTTGATGAACTCTGGAGAAACTCTTAAGAGACAACTAAAAATTAACTGAACCAATAACTAAGTTGCAGGATTCAGAATAAAAAGAGATAAGTTGTCGGTCTTTCCACATATTACCAACAAAACCCATCAGGAAGAGATAGAAAAATTCCATTCAAAATAAGTATAGAATATATAACTATCGGGACTCTAATTACCATACACACAGAAACTATATGAATATGACAAAAAAATACTCTACAGAAAAAAGATAGACCTAAATAACTAGAGAAATGCTAATTGCTCATGGGTGGGCTCTGCCAATACAATTATAATGACAATATTACCTAAATGAATTATTCATATGAATCAAAATATGTAATGATTACTTTATAGAGCTAGGAAAATAATAAAATTTATCTGGAGAAACAAATGATCAAAAATCTCAGGGAAATTAATCAAAAATTTTTGAAAAGAAAGGGAAGCCTAACAGTCTCAAAGATTTCAAAATATACTCCAATGCAGTAACCATCAAAACTACTTGGTATTGTCTAAAAATAAAAACAAAGGCAATCAGTAGAATACATGAAAACCATAACCCCTATAGAAGCAAATAGAAGCATGAATACCCCCCAACAGCTGGGATAAATATTTTGACAAAAACTGCTAGGAAAACCAGAAAGAAACCTGAGAGAAATCAGGTTTATACAACTAACCAACACAACATACCAAAATAAGCTTCAAATGGATACATAAGGATACATAACTTACATAGTGTACACATTATAAGTAAAGTGGAGAAGGAAGAAAATTCCCTAGACAGTTGATTTCCCAGGTTTCTGTGTTGGTGCCAGCTGCCCAAGAAGAAGTACTTTTTGAAAGTATACTGTTTTTCAGAGGAGATAACCATATGAGAAAATCCTACAGTTGGATGAATTTGAAAGCCATGACTGTTAGGCCTGAGGATCTGGACTTTCTGAGTTGCTCAGATAGCAGAGGCCTGAAGTAAAAGTGAAATATCTCTTCAGCAGGCCCATCAAATTTTCTCCTCCAAGGAAAGTAAAAAGTTGATGAGTTATTGTTTTATGTTTTGTGTTGTAATAGCAAGCAAACAAGTACTTAGCACCTTTTTTCAGTTGAGCCTTGCCCCAACTAGGGCTTGCCTGTGATTATATCAAGTCTTTGTTAAGAAACAGAATTTGTGAAACCCACATTGGGAGGGACTTGCCAAAGACAGGAACAGGAAGGACATAAGAAGTGGGAGGAACAGGGAGAAGCTAATGACCATATAAAAGCAGAAGCACAAGCTGAGAGAGAGCAGAACTGAGAAGGGAACACTTGTGGTGGCCTGTACTCTGATTTTGTGATATTTTGTACAGAAGCCCTGGGACCTTACTGGAAGCCCTGAAAGAGGATTTTCTTGTTGTCTGTTTACAGAAGTCCTGAAGGAGGGTTTCACAGGTCCTGGGACTATACTGATAATTTGTATTGAGTTCTCAGACCTTATTTGTGGGTCTGTGTTGATTTAACAGGCAGATAGTGAATTGATGATGGTGCCAGTAATGTGTATGAATGTTGTTTTGGCTCTGTTAAGCTTTGTCTTCCCAGAAACAGAAACTTTGAAGGACTTGAGGTGGACTGGACACTGTGAGCTTCAATATGGAATGGGAACTGGACAAGGAACTGGATGAGGAGCGGTACCAGGAGCTGAGAGCTGCCTACCTGTGAATCTAGGTGGCAGTTGGGTAGATTCAGGCAAGAGCTGGACCCATGGAAAGGAACCATGGAATTTGGGACCCAGCCTCGAGCCAAGATGAAAACACCTCTCCTTGGGTAATTAGTACTGCCTGAGAAGATCATGATTTGCTGTGGCCTAGGAGTGTGAGAACTTTATATTTTGTACCTTGTACCCCTTAAGGATGATTGAGTTAAGAAAAAAGAAGACTTTTTGACTGAGAGATTAAGACAATGTGACCTGGGGTGGGAAAACTTTGCCATTTGTACTTTGTGTCCCTTAAGGATGATTGAGTTAAAGACTTACTGAATGAAATCTTTTGTTTAATAAAACTACGTGGCCACTTTAGTGATAAGTTGTTATGTTATATCACTGTGAATGCTGTACTTTAGTTTCTGTGAATGTTTTGCCTTAGTTTATTGCTGAATAGAGTTCACTATACTAAGTGATCAGAATCTTAAAGCAACAACAGCAGTCCTCTGGAAAGTTGCTTGTGCTTGGCTTTACAAGTGTTTGCAATATACATGAGTCTTATGCATTTCTTCATATTGTGTGGTTGCAGTTGTGGTTTGTCCTTTGTTCTCAAAGAAGACCATGACATCAGGGAGATGATGACAGGACTTGCATTGAATTGGATTTGAGTAAGGGAGGACTGTGCAAAGTCACTACCCTCACTTTCTCCTCCAGAGTCATCTGGGTCCAGTGGCCAGATATAGATCAGGACAACTGGAGATGCCCAGAATGCAGTGGGAGACGTTGGTCTTTTTAAGCTAAGGTCTATATGTTGTGTTGGATATTCGTATATATCCAATGTCTGACAGATTTTGGGACAACTCATTGTAGTCACTTAATAAATGCTTTTTTGATGTGAACATAAAGTTACGAGTCATGAAAAACACAAAAGGTATGTAATGGAATATAACTAATGTTATATATACATCCAAGTAGGAAAGAGAACAGGCTACAGCAAAAGTAAGAATACTTACAGAAATAGTCTTCTTACACTTTACTTTCCTACATGCCTGTTTGCATCTGGCTACACTGGCTTAATTGATGTTCCTCAAGCACAACACTCCATCTGCCATCTGCCTTGGCCCTGGCTTGCCCTCATGCCTAGAATTCTCTCCTTCCTCTCCACCTCTTAGCTTCCTTCAAGATTTAGCTCAAATCTCAGCTTCTGCTGAAGGCCTTCCCCTCTGAGACTGCCTTCCACCTATTCTATATACAGGGTGTCCTAAAGGTCTTAGTGCAGTTTTAAACTATTAAAGGATAAAACAGCACTAAGACTTTTGGGACACCCAGTATATTGTATATGTACCTACTTATTTACAGGATTATCCCTCATCAGAATGTGAGCTCATTGAGATCAGGAACTGTTTTGCCCTTTCCAAGGAGCTTAGCACAAGTGTTCAATAAATGCTTGCTGACTGACTGGATTTGAATAACTAAACTCATAATCCAATTAGTCAACAGAGTATTTTATCTTGGTTTGACAAATTAACCATATTTCTGGAATAACTGCTGTGGTAATATAGTAAAGAAGGAAAAGGTAAGAAGAGGGGTAAGAAAGTATCACCAAAGAAATCCAATATAGTATCAACACTCGAGCAAGTTACCATCTAGACAAGCTAGACCCATATGAAACAAAAACATTTCTACAAGAAGCCTTCCCTAACCCCTCTAGATTCTAGTGCCTTTCCTCTTGTCATTTTTTCCCTAGCATATAGCACGTGTGTACATATTTGTTTGCTTGTTGTCTCCCCCAAAAGACTGCTAGTTGCTTGAGGGCACCAACTGTCTTTTGTAACTTTTTGTATCCCCAGCACTTAGCACAGTTGCTGGCACATATTAGGCTCTTAATAAATGTTTATTGACTGAGAAGATTTCAAGAGTTATAATGAAGCACATACACTTGTGTTGCTTCTCCCCGAAAAGCCCAGTGGTAAGGAGGAGTGAAAGCTGCAGAGAAATAAATTTAGACAAGGGAAGAAATATTTATTAATCAGGACTGCTATATTCCAGAACAGTTAAGTGGCACAGTGGATACAGCACCGGGCCTGGAGTCAGGAAGACATGAGTTCAAATTTGACCCAGACTTGGACAAGCTGTATGACCATCGGCAAGTCTCTTAATCCTGTTTGCCTCCATTTCCTCTTTGAGCTGAAGAAGAAAATGGCAAACCACTCCACTATCTTTGCCAAGAAAACCCCAAAAGAGGTCACTAATAGTCAAACACAACTGAACAGCAATATCATGTCAGGGTGTGTGTTAAGTACTACGGATACAAAAAAAAAAAAGAGGCAAAAAAAAAAATCAGTCACTGCCTTCATGGAGCTCAGGATCTAACGGGTTTGACAATATCACACCAACTATGTACAAACAAGCTATATACAGGATAAATTGGAAATAATCAACAGTTAAGTCACACAGAGATTAACTGTCTGAGGTTGGATTTGAATTTAGGTCTCCCTGACTATCAGTGTTCTCTCCACTGCATCAGCCAATAATATTTAGGCCAAACCATTTAATTTTGGTTTCCGAACCCCAGTGGGACACTTACATAGTCAAACTCATTTCGCCACTGCTAGGAATGTAAACCTTGTGCGTTTAGTGAAAAGAGTCATGGGGGGAAAGAGGTGGGAGAAGACGCATGGGCCCGGGGGAAACCTCGGTCAGAGCTACTTCAGGGTAAGGGGGAGCGAACGCTCCTAAGGTAACAGCCCAACAAAAATAACAACCAGAGACAGTAGACTGCAGGAGGAAGAGAGATTGTTCCCTCAACGCAAGAACCCTGGGGAGACAATGTCCTCCTTCCCTTAACCTGAATTTTCTGAAGCTTCCCCCTGCCCCCTGAGTGTAAAATAGAATCAAAGGGAAACTGGAGTCGATGCGGGGAAGAAAAGGATTGCGACCAAGTTGGGGACGACGGCGGGAGAGAGCGCCTGCAGCTCGGCGGGGGACTCTGCGGGACTCACCGGCTGCGAATACGAACGCGCGACAGCTACGCGCCTCCTCCCTTGCAGTCTAGGGCTCCCAGGCAGGAATCTCGGCCCCCGAATGGGTGGCAGGATGGGTGTCTGCTTCCAGCGCCCAGAACCGCGACCCTCTGGGAGCAGCAGGATGCACAGGGGATGAGGGGGCGGAGGAGAGAATTAAAACCTCTCGGCCTCCGTAGGCGGACCCGGATGTTGATAGGCCGTTTGTCCCGGAAACGACCACAGGAAAGTGAGAGAGGTGGAGGCGGTTTCGAGGGGCTCCCCGGAAGGAGACGTGGCGGCGGTTGGGGCTCCCGTTTGCTGGGTGATCTCTAGTCCCGCCGCCTCCGCCTCCTCTCTATGGGCCAAGGAGGCAGCGACGGCGGCGGCGGCTGCGGCGGCGGCGGAGGCTGGAGAAAGAGGCGGAGGAGGATGGAAGAAGGAGGCGGTGGCGGACGGAGGCTGGTCCCGGGCGCCCCGGTTCTGCTGGTCCTCTGCGGGCTCCTGGAGGCGTCCGGGGGCGGTCGAGTGCTCCCTCCGCTCAGTGACGACATCCCCTTCCGAGTCAACTGGCCCGGCACCGAATTCTCCCTGGTCAGTGCCCGCGCCTGCCCCCCACGATGGCCCCCAAGGCTCCCCCACCCTGCTTCCCCAAGCTAGCAAGTGCTTCCCCTTTAACTCGGCATGGGTTTTCTCTGGCCTTTTGACAGGCGTGCATAGACACCCGCCACCGAAGGCACAGTGCTTGGCTACCCAACCACGACCCTCCCAATCTCTCCCGGGAAGATATCTCCCTCAAAAACAAAACAACAGCAAAAAAAGGTGTATACATACGTACGTATATATGCACATATATATATGTATATATATACATATATTTAAATACACATGGGTAATGTGCATGCGGTTATCCATATCCAGACACAAATGTGACCAGCCCGAGTCCCAAAGCCCATTGGTATGGGGCTTATATACACACGTATTTATTTCATTTACAGGCTTAGTATATCATGTCTCCCATCTCCTTGGACAGTAGCCACCGTTCTCCCCTTCATCCTTATTTACTGCCAGGCCTTCTCGAAGGCCCTCAAAGGCAGTTTTCCTTTCACTTCAACCCAGCAAGCTTCTTTAAAACTCCTACTGCATGCCACTAACTGAATTAGTTACTGGAGATAAAGACAAAATAAAAAGCAATCTCTGCCATTAAGGAGATGTCATGGGAGGAGAGGGGCAGGGAAGGATACTGCATGTAAATAGATAAATAGGTATGGGATAATTTGGGGGAGGGGTCAGGCTTCTAGTAATGAGTCAATAAGCTTTTATTAAGTTTCTATGTGCGAGGCACTATGCTCAGTGCTGGGGGTACAAAGAAAAGTTAAAAAGAAAAAACAACAGACCCGGTTCTCTGTAGGATAAACTGGGGATAATCAACAGAGGGCGGGCACTAGCATTAAGTAGGAGGTGGCACATGAACCGAGTTTGGAAGAAAGCCAGGAATTTTAAGGTAGAGATGAGGAAGGAATGCATTCTGGTTTGGGGTGCAGCCTGGGCAAAGGCAAAGAGGTGGGAAGTTGAGAACAGCAGATAGACCAGTTTGTGTAAAATGAAGAGTATCCATGCAGGAATAATGTTCAGTAAGCCCTAAAAAGTAGAGACTGAAGCTAGATGTTGAAGGGCATTAATGTCCATATGAGGAGTTTGAAGTTCTTCGTTAAAGGTGAAAGAGAACCACTAAAGTTATTTGAGCAAGGGAGTGATGTGATCAGACTGGAATGTTAAGACCATTTTGACAGCTGTCTGAAGAAGGATAAATTAGAAAAGTCAGCAGTACAGTTAGGAGATTCACTCCAGGTGAGAGGTGTTTAGGACCTGAAAAGGCAGGTTAGCTTTGTGAGTGGAGAGAAGAGGGCAGACTGGAGAAATGTAGCAAAATGACTGAAAAATTAGCAATTAGTTGGATATTGAGGAGTAAAGAAGAAAAAATCTAGATTGTGTTGTAAAACTGAGTGACTAGAAGGTGATTATTCCCTCAAAAGAATTAGAAAAATTTTGTCTTTTATATATAAACATTAAATTCTAGAGTGAGAACTCTCCCTATAGGCTTGTTTTGAAGAATTCAGTAGGACTGTGTCTACCACATTCACTCTTCAGTCATATTGCCCCTAAGAAATAATGTATTAATAATATAGACAGCACAGTTTAATTTTTTTTTTTTTAATCCTGGACCAGGGGTCAGGAACTCAATGATCTGATCCCATTTTTTCTAACTGGCAGCGTGAATTTGGATCATCGCTTCAACTCTCATTGGCACCATTTCTCATCTACAAAATAAAGCGTTGAATTAGATGAATGTTAAGGTTCCTTCCAGGTCTGAGTCTGTGATCCTGTGAACACTACACATTTATAACCCTGGGGAGTGTCTAAAAGCTATCGATGTTGAACTGACTGAAGAATGATCTAAACATTCACAAATACTATAGATATCTAAAGCAAGAGATCATGTCATTACAGTGGGAAAGTCTTCAGTTCTCCGAAGATCTGTGACTTCATCAGTGTACAGACTCCCTCCACCAAAGTAGGCTACAAATTCTTTAGGCCTACATTTAGTCTTGAATTGTATGGTTGAACATTTATCACCCTGTGATCAACCTGGAATTAGCCTCGACAAATTTAGCTTTTCTGGTCTTGGCATAAAAGATGTATGTAGGCCTTTTTTGGGCCCTGGTTTTAAATATATTTCTGGTTCAAACTATATTATACATATTTTCATCCACTCCACATTGTAGATCTTGTTTATCTGAGGAATAATTTATTTTGTACTTTGAGAATCTATTACAGTGTTAGTGACACATGAAGACATACTGGTATTGCGCCAGTCCTTTAGTGCATCCATGATTTCATCAGTGTAGTCATTCCTACATCAATATATATTGCCCATACACCATCCACACCTTCTCATCCTGTGCAGTTCTTGTTCCTGTTTTTCCATAAATGTCCCACACAGGGTCTGTCCAATGTGCTGAAAGCCTTACTCTAGGCCTTTTTCAAATTTCTTTCATCCTATTACAGCACCATCCTGTTCATCTGTTACCTTACTGTGTAACCAGCCTATCTCCTTTTTCAAATGTGCATTTCCTGACAGCAGGGACTGTTTTTCTTGTTATCCCTGTGTTCCCAGTGCCTTTCACAGAGTAGGCTTAAAAATTGTTTGTTGAATCAGCTGTTGCACTCTCCCTTGCCTCCCTTCTATACAGAGATCATTTGTAAATATGCTGTAAAAATTTCCATTGCATTCGGGTTTCCTGCAACCTTGGTTATTTGGAGATTGTTTTTGTATTGGGTCAGACCAAGAGAAAATTTGATTATATTATCAGTCTTATGTCTGTCGTGTAATATAAATTCAGAAATGTGGTATCTATTCTTTGTGCCTTGTTTCTCTGTCAATCCTTCCTTTATTCTCAGTATTGCCTTTTTGATATTTGATATTTCTTATTACATAGAATGTTGGAGCAGGGAACATTAGAGATTGTTTTGTCCTAACCATTTCATTTTTCATGAGACCAACAAGAAATGAAATGGCTTTCCCAAGGTCATACACTGGTAGGCAAAGTCTACGACTAGGGTTCCTAGTTCTGTCTCACATTCTTTACACAGACATTACCCTGTTGGTGCTTCAGAGTTTCAACATCAGGTTTTCCAGGGAAGGCTGGATTTGTAGACACAAGTCTTGTCACTTACCACAAGTTATTTCATCTCATTGGTCTTCCTCATCTATAAAATGATAAGAGTTGGACCATATCAACTCTAGGTCCTTTTCAGCTCCAAATCTATTTTTCTTTGTTCCCACATTAAATAATACATTTTTCAGTGCACCCAATAATTCTTACTTCCTACATATAACTGACATTGGAAGGGGGGAGAAGTAGATACAGAAAAAAGATCTTGTGCCAGGCAATGAAGTCATCTGGCTTTAATTGATTCTTCTTAATCATTTCTTTAGCAATTTAATTGATTTTTAAAATAATCTCTGATTCATAGTTCTCCCAAGTGATTCTTGATACCTTTGGCAATTTTATCATAGTTTACAATGAATATCCCCACTACATTGTAGGTTTTTAAAGTTTGGGTTATTATTTTAAAAAGAAATTCTATCAAAAGAGGCCAATAGCCAAAAAAAGAAGAAAATAAACTATCTTATTGCTTACAGTAGATTTCTCCAATCACTCTTATTTTCTTTTATGAGTGCTCATGTGTAAAATGTCTAATATTACTATTTTCTTGCCTTTTTCTGTGCTGTAAACCATATCTCCCAACCCCCAAATCTTTGGCTTTAATTTTCTCTTGGAAAAAATAAGAAAAGGGGCCCTACCAAATTCCTTATATGACATAAATATGGTCTTAATACTTAAACCAGGGAGAGTCAAAAAAAGAAAACTATAGATCAATATCTCTAATGAATATTAATGCAAAAAATTTTAAATAAAATATTAGCAAGAAGACTACAGCAGCCAGTTAATAGACTAGTGTATTGAGCACCTACTACATTCCAGGCACTGTGCTAAGTTCTGGGGATACAAATACAAATAAAAACAGAGATGATCCCTGCCTCCAAGTAGCTTGGAATCTAGTAGGAGAAGACAACACAAAAGAAAGCTTTTAAAAAGGGGATGAAAGATGAAGTTACCCATGGCCCTGCCCTCCAGTCATCAAGTCCATTCAGAGGGGCAAAGGAGTGCCAGGCAGATTCAGTCTTGCAGGATAATGAGACTTCCCAATAATACTTTCTCTGGGGAAGAAAGGCATAATAGAGAGTTCCAAAGAAGTCCAAAAGCATTGTGCCTGATGGGAAATATGTATAATCACAAAGATTATATAGTATGACCAGGCTAGGTTTATACCAGAAATGCAGGGTTGGTTCAATATTTGGAAAACCAGAAACATAATTGACTATATTGACAGCAAAGCACACAAAATCATATCATATCACTAGATGCAGAAAAAACATTTGACAAGACACAGCTCCCATTCCTGTTAAAAACATGAAACTATAAGAATAGATGTACCTTTCCTTAAAATGATAAGTAGTATCTGTATAAAATAAGAGCCAGTATTCTCTGCAATAAAAATAAGCTCGAGGCCTTTCCAATTAGATTGGGAGTAAAGTAAGAATATGCACTAGCACCATTACTGTTCAATATAGTGCTAGAAATGCTAGCTGTAACAATAATTAGAAAAAGAAATTGAAAGAATAAGCACAAAGAAAGAGGGAACAATCACTATTTGCATAAGTTTATTTAAAAGTACTCTAGAAGGTCAACTAAAAATTAACTGAAACAACAACTTCAGAGTTTCAGGATATAAAAGTAAACACAGATCATCAGCATTTCTGTATGTTACCAACAACAACCCAGCAGGAAAAGATAAAAAGAGAAATTGCATTTAAAATAACTACAAATAGTATAAAATACTTGTACATCTGCCTGCTAAGATATTGGAATTATGTGAATTCAATTACAAAACTCTTAACACTCACACAAAAAAAGATCTGAATGATTGGGAAAATATTGATTGCTGATACCAGGCCAATAGAATGTAATAAGAAAGTTGATTTGAAAGAACAAAAGGCTAAGAATATCAAGGTAATTTTTTTTTTTTTGAAGTACAAGAAAGGGGGCCTAGTGATACCAGTTGCTGTTTAGTTTGTTTGCAGTCTTTTCCAACTTTTGTGACGCCTTTTTGGGGTTTTCTTGGCAAAATACTTGAGTGGTTTGTCATTTCCTTCCCCAGCTCATTTTACAGATGAGGAAACTGAGGCAAGCAGGATTAAGTGACTTGCCCAGGATCAACACAGCCAATCTGAGGCCATATTTGAACTTAGGTGGCCCTGATCTAGGCCTGGCACCATATCCACTGCACCACCAGTACTGTTCTGTGGAGCAGTAATCATCAAAACAATTTGATTACTGGCTAAGAAATAGAGAGGACAATTAGTGGAATAGATTAGGTACAAAATGTAAAGAAGCAAGTGAACACAGTAGCCTAGTGTTTGATAAACCCTAAGATTCCAGTTATTGGGGCAAGAACTCACTATTCAACAAAATTGTTAAGATAACTGGAAAGCAGTTTGGTAGAAACTTAGGTATAGACTGACATCTCACACTATATATATCAAGACAAACTACAGATGATTTATGTTTTATGATTTATGTCTTTGATTATTCAGACATAAAGAGTGAGATCATAAACAAATTAGACCAACGTGGAAGAAATTGCCTGTCAGATCTATTGGTAGGGGAAGAATTCATGACCAAATAAAAGAGAGACATTCACAGCAGGTAAAATAGATCATTTTTATTACCAGTACAGTTAAATTAAAAAGAGAAGCAGGAAATGGGGGGGGGGGGGGTGTGAGGACAGAATTTTGTGAGCAAGTTTTTCGAATAAAAGTTTCATTTCTAAGCTATATAGGGAACTGATTCAGGTTTATAAGAATAAGAGCCATCTCCCCCCCCCCCCCAAGATAAATTTCTCTTTGAAATTCATTAGATAGTAAGAGAAAATAATCTTTGGGATTTAAATAGAAATTTCTTTCCTTTGGCATTTTACAGAAATGTTTAGTTCACAACCATCTGTCACTTTACAAAGTACATCCTAATAAGGTAGAGTGATAAAACAAATTATGTAAAGTGAACTGTAATTTTTCCGTTTATTTTCATTACTCTATAAGAAGGCATTCCCAACAATTACCATAATCATCCAAGAGAATGACTTGAAAAGTTTAGTCAAATAATGGGTTAATACCAGCCATAGTCAGAAAAATGGAGCCGGTTAAATCTTCCAGGCCAGTCAATGCTGGAATCAGGCTTGATGAACTTTCAGCCTGGGTAAAAAATAGGGAGACTATCACTACCCATTCCCCCCCAAAAAGTACTTTCCTCACAACAATCCTATGAGGCAGAGGGAGCAAATAGCCCCATTTTACAGATAAGAAATTTAGGTTCAAAGAGATTAAATATTGTCATAGCTAATGTGTCAAAAGTGGGATTTCAGCCCAGCTCTAGATCTAGTACTCTGTGTTATTAAATCAAAACCAATACTTTAGATATCTGACCAGCACATAGTATTTGTAGATCATTACCATGATTTCAACACTATAATTTTCTTGAAATGAGGATTGTAGTGTTGTGAATGGATAAAGACCTGGACTTGGAGACAAGAACACCTAGATTCAAATCCCATCTAGAGCAAGCTACTTAACCTGTCTTAGCTGCAGTTTTCTCATCTGTAAAATAGAGATGATAATACATACCAACCTCACATGGTAGTTGTATAACTCAAATGAAACATTTCCATTGTGTTTTGCAGTTGGTAACATGCTATATGAATGTCAACTGTTATTAATATAGCCTAAGATTGCATTAGCTTTTATGGCAGTGTCAACCAATAGTCATAACTCCAAAAGACTTGAGTAGCAACTTGTTTTATTACAAGAGATAGCAAAAGACATTGCATGTTGAAGCCTCCTATGCGGAGTACAGAGGAGCCCAACAATGCAGGCAAAGCCTTGGGTATTTAAGGGTCACAATGAAAAAAAGAGATCTCATGGAAAAAAATGACAGGCAGTCCCCTCCCAAATGGGAATGGCATGCTAAGAGAAAAGAAGCAGTAGTAGAGGGGGAGCAAGGGATGGCAGGAGGGGCACTAGCCCTCTTTACCTACCCACCCCACCCCCTCTTCTTGGGAACTGCCAGACCATGGAATGAGCATGTTCTGCTTATCTGAAAGGGTTCTAGCTGCACACTTTATCAGTCTGGGCCAAACTGACTAGAGAGTTCTGTTAGGGTTGACTGTTGCATATTATATCAGCTGGAAGTGGGCTTGGGGGGAGGCCACTGGAGCTTCATCATTTGAACCTCCTGTATATTGCTAGGAAATGTGGCAACCAAAGAAAACAGGTTAAGTTGACGTCAGGGCCACATTGTCAGCAGCCATAACACCATTACCTCATTTTGAATTAGCAAACAGAGCTCCTAAATTTTTATTTTACTTGAGCTGTTATCTAACATTCTCCCCCATTCTGTGCTTGTATAGTTGGTATTTTGAATCTATGTATCAGATTCATATTTGTTCCTGTTTGATTCCATTTTTGAGATCATAGATTTAGAATTGGAAAGGGTCACTAGAAGTTACATAATCTAAACTGCACCCCACCCTCGCCTTTTCTGTTTCAGATGTTAAAGAATATTAAGGGATCCCCTGAACTTGTCTCATTGAACTGCCATATTTTCCAGAACTGCTAGACCAGAGTATGCAAGAGGCCCTGAATGTATCAAGGACGAAGGCCTGCCTGAGCTGACATAATTTGTTGTTTGCATTCCAAGCTGGACTCCCTGTGTGTCCTTGGGAGTTGACAGGTGCCAGTTAGTCTGCACTTAAGCTAAGAAATTACCTGTGCAACTAGGACCCTTGTAGATAAGGAGACCAGCCTATCTTCCTAGACTAGCATTTCCCAAGAGAAAAAAATATGGCTTTTGCCATTGCATTGCTCCTCCCCTAGGGGAGGGATTTTGTCATTTTCCTACCTTTACTGCACAGTAAATGTGCTCTCATGCTGTGCCCCTTTAGGTGGTGATTTCTGGTACCTCCTCCTTTGTCCTGTTGTCATAAATACGCAAACTTCTTTATTGTGTTTGTGAATCTTTGGGTTCCAAATGCATGTTCATTTCTCTTGTGATAAACCTAGTTTTCACTTAAGTTTTGTGAAATTGTAAAATTTTATTCACAATTGTATAATTGTGAAATCTGTTGACACAGATGTCCTAGAAAAGTTGTGACTTCTCCAAAGTCACAAAGCTAGTAAACATCGGAGCTGCAATTTATCCGGGTCCTCTGACTCCAAATCCAGGACTCATTCTACTGCTCATCTTGGTGCATTATTCCAGCCTAAAAGATCTTCTAAAATTCAAATTCTGCTTATCCTTCTCTCGTTGTATCAATAATAGATACTATTTTCCTTACAAATATGTAAAGAACATACGTGTATAAAACCATCAGTTGCAACAGTAGAACAGTTTGAATAAACTACAACTGTAATTGTATTTTGTTCCATACTCGTAAGAAGTTAAACTAATGTCTACTTGTGTTTGTATGTTTCTAGCCTACTGCTGGTGTTTTCTATAAAGAAGATAATTATGTCATTATGACAACTGCAGATAAAGAAAAATATAAATGCATACTCCCCCTTGTAGCAAGTGGAGATGAGGTAAGTTCTGATAAAAGTATTGATAGTAAAGCAACATATACATTAAAGTTCTTCGTTGGAAGAATTAATGCCCAATTGTAAATAAGAACTGAGGGACTAAAGCTGAAACACAGTTTCCAAAACAGGATATAATTTTAAATACATGTTTGTTCATCTTTTTGTATTAAAGATCACTAATAAATCTCACATAGACCTTTTTCTCTTCTCTACTTTTGCTTGTTATCCCACACACACATACTTACATACTCCTAGAATGTTGTTCTCCCCTCTTTTTCCATCCTTTAATATAGAAAATATTTTTAAAAAATTATAATTAGAGGGGCGGCCAGGTGGCTCAGCGAGTAAGAGTACCGGCTCCAGTGTTGGGACGACCTGGAGATCGAATCCCGGGCTCAGACACTCAGCACCACACCCAGAAATAACTGGCCGTGTAACCTTGAGCAAGTTACTTAACCCCGATTGCTAAAAAAAAAAAAAAAATAAAGAAAGAAAAGAAAATTATAATTAGTAAAACTTTATTTCTTGCAGGAAGAAGAAAAGGACTATAAAGGCCCTACTCCAGGTGAATTATTGGAACCACTGTTTAAACAAAGCAGTTGTTCATACAGGGTATGTATTTTCTATTCATTTGGCCTTTATTTCAGAACTTCAGTAGATCCATGATCTCTTATCATTGTGGGTTTTACTTCCAGTGGTACAAATTGCAATCCATCCACACCTTCTCATCCTGTTAGATGCTTGTCCATGCCCTCCCATAAATCCTTCATAGAGAATCTATTCAGTGTTCTAGAGGCATTCCTTTAGATCTCCTAACATTAGATGGGTACCAGGGTAGGAATCAGGTTATCCATCTGTTGGCTATTTTTCTTACTATGTGACTAACCAACATTATATTCCAGTCAAACATTTCTTAGATAATATCCTTTATTACCGGATGTGTCAGACTTAGTATGGCAAAACTCCCTAGTGAGACCAAACAAGATTAAAACATAATTGAGAAATGTTTTTGAAAAAAATTTTTAAATACAGCATAAAAAATTTTTTAAAATACAGCATAATATTAATTTGTAATTTTCTAAGTCAATATGCAACTCTGTTTCTTTTTTTTTGGAGGGGGAAGGCAGGACAGTTGGGGTTAAGTGACTTGCCCAAGGTCACACAGCTAGTAAGTGTTAAGTGTCTGAGGTCAGAGTTGAACTCAGGACCTCCTTACTCCAGGGCTGGTGCTCTATTCAGTGAGCCACCTAGCCACCCCTGCAACTCTTATTTCTATTCAAATTTAAAACCACTACTTTACATCATTTCTTTTGCCCAATTTATTGGGTATAATTGTATGCAGCTTCTGATTTGCCCACCACATGAATCTCTTTGTTTAACCTTATTTTACATAATATTAGAAAAGAAATACTCAGTACTCAGTTATCAAAAATAATTCTTTGTTTATTTAACGTATGTTGTACTGCATTGTTAGAAAGTGAGCTATGATTCTAGATAACCAGACATTTAATAAATTACTTGATTAATTTAAGTTCAATCAATCAATAAACATTTATTAATCAGTCACTTTGTGCCAGTTACTAAGTGCTGGGAATACAAAAAGAGGCAAAAGACAGTCCTCAAAGAGCTTACGGTCTAACAGGGGAGACAACATGCAAACAAATATATACAAAGCAAGCCACATATAGGATAAATAGGAGATGATATTTTAAAATGAAGGCACTGTAACCAAGAGGGCTCAGGGAAGGCTTCCTGTAGAAGATGGGGTTTTAGTTAGCACTTAAAGGAAGCCAGGGATTCTGAAACTTTTAGAAACACACTTAATATTACCTGAAGTTTAGAAATTTTCCTATCTACTACACTCAATAGATATTCTATTATAACAAATTATAAATGGTTTATAGGTGAATTTCAAATTTAAAAAAAAAGCTTTGGTTTATTTCTTGAGTTTATTTTATGGTTTATATCTTCAAAGTGGGTTTACACATATATTATTTCACTTCTTGAAGTAGAGTATTTCCTAAGAAGTTTTTTTTATATATTTTTAATTGCTGAGAAATTATTTCTAAGCTAGGTGACTATGTAACAGATCCCAGAAGAATCAAACTGTCTACTAGCTAATTTCTTTTCCCTCAAAACTTCAGTAATGATTATTTCATGGTTTTAAAAAAAAAAACTCTTTAGAGAGATTTGTCACATTTTTCCGAAACAGTCACCTAACTTTCATTTAAACTATTGCCCTCCTAGCCATACCAGGTGTCAAACTGTATTATAAAGCAGTAGTCATCAAAACTATCTGGTACTGGTTATGAAATAAGAGTGGTGGGTCAATGGAATAAATTAAGTTCACAGGGCACGGTAGTAAATGATCAGTAAATGATCTAGTGTTTGATAAATCCAGAGACCCTGACTTATGGAACAAGAACTTACTATTTGAACAAAAAGTGCTGGGAAAACTAAAAAACAATATGCCATAAACTAGCTATAGACAAACACTTTAACACTGTATACCAATATAAGATCAAAATAGGTACATGATTTAGACATAAAGGGTAATACCATAAGCAAATTAGAAGAGCAAGGAATGGTTTATATGTCAGATCTATGGAAAAAGGAAGAATTTAGGACTAAAAAAAAGAGATGAGAACATTATGAGATGTAAAATGGATAATTTTTATTATGTTCAGTTAAAAAATTTTTGCACAGACAAAACCAAAGCAGCCAAGATTAGAAGGAAAGCCGAAAACTGGGAAACAATTTTTACAGCAAGTATCTCTGATAAAGGCCTCATTTTTCAACCCCCAGGGAATCAGCAGAGATACTAATTGAGAAAATTAATAACTTCAACAAAGTCGCAGGCTAAAAAATTAATCATCAAAAATTAACAGTATTTCTATATAATAATAACAAAACACAAAACCATAATAGAAATGGAAATCCCACTCCAGATAAACTACAAAATACCCAAAATATCTGGGAATCAACCTCCCAAAGCACACAAAAGACTTATATAGATTCAATTACAAAGTACTCCTTAAAGAGCAACCTATATAGTTAGAGGAATATTGAGTGCTCATGACTAGACCATACCAATATACCAAAATTGTCTTGCACTTTTAGTGCTATGCCCATCAAATTACCAAGAATATAGTCCACAGAAATTGATAACATCATAACAAAAATCATTTGGAAAAACAAAAGATCTAAAATATCAAAGGAAATAATGAAAAGAAGTAAGGCTGAAGGGAGAATAACACTTCCAGACCTCAAATTATATAAAGAACTGAGTCAAATTTATAAGAATACAAATCATTTCCCAACTGATGAGTGGTCAAGGCATATGAACAGGCATTTTTCCAAAGAAGAAATCAAAAGTATCTGTAGTCATGAAAAAATGCTTAAAGTCACATTGGAACTCAAACCTTTTTAAATGAATGTTAAAATTTGTCTTTACATGTAATTGAAAAACATAAAATACTGTTAATAAATAAATAAACTGTTGCCAGTTGATCAGCTATCCATCTGATAAATTCTTCAATATCAAATTGAAATTCAGAAGATTTCAGTTTTTAGAAATTTAAAAATAAGTTGAGTTCTTTGGTTTATTTTTTTTTAAAGATTGAATCTTATTGGACATATGAAGTATGTCATGGAAAACATATTCGGCAGTATCATGAAGAAAAAGAAACTGGTCAGGTATGTTTTTCTTAAAGCATGCTCAAATCTTGTCACATTTTCAGTCGGTGTTTTGAAATTCTCAAAAGCAATTATCATCTTATAATAATCACTGTTATGTGCCATATCCATCTGTACTTTATCTAAAGCTTATCTCAACTAATGCCAAAAATCTGCAGTAGGTACAAGTGGTAAATATATGTCAAATCAAATTGAACAAGAGTATGAATTTTTAAATACTTTATTTTTAAAGTAATTGTATTAACAAATACAGCAGTCCATAAATACAAAATATTTATTAACTACCCAAGTTCCACCTTCTAAGTATTAGAAATCCAAAGATTAAAAAATAATATAGTCCCTATCCTCAAGGAGCTGATATATAGACAAGTATAAGTGTAGTAGGGACAAAAGAAAGATTTTTAAAAGGTGCTTTAAGAAAATTTGAGGAAAGAGAAAATACTTTTTCTGCTAGGAGGTCAAGAAAGGCTTTCTAATACCTAAAAACTCTAATCAGAGAAATGACTAACCATGACTCTAAAGGACCAGTTTTAAGACATGCTACCAGCTTGACAGAGGTGATGATGGACTTAAGATACAAAATGAAACATATATACCCAGGTATGGCCAGTGTGGGAATTTGTTTCATTTGCCTGTACATATTTGTTACAAGAGTTTTGTTCCTGCTTTATTTCCTTTTTTTTTTTTTTTCATTTTGAGGGTCAGAGATAAAGGAAAAAGAGGATGACTTGGGATAAGGTTTTCCCTATATTACCCTTAAAATAAGAGTAGACTAGCAGAAGGAATCAAAAATAAACAGGATAGCTTTGAAAGTTACATGTTGAATTTATTATATACTTAAAAAGAAAAGCAAGTCCTATATCATGTTCACAGGAGACTTATCTTTTTTTGTCTGCTAAGTTCAAAGGTTTTGTTTTTTTTTTTATGAGGAAAAAGTCTTCAGATAGGAGATGGCACTTAAAGTAAAGAAAGGATTCTGAAAGGCTGAGATGAGAAGGGCACAGAGAAGGGATTGAAGTAAAAGATAACATAGTAATTAGAATAATTAAACAACAGTCCACTGTGGCTCAAAAGCAGATTACCTGAAGGGAAGTAATGTGAAATAAGACTAGAACGCTATGTTGGAACTAGATTGGAAAGGGGTTTAAATGCCAAGCCAAAGAGATTGTCTTGTGTTCTAAAAGGGTGAGTAGTATGGAGTTATGCAGGGTTTTTAAGCAGAGTGTAACATGCATATATTGGAAATATTATTAAAGCAGCCTGTAAGGAGTAGATTGGTGAGTGTAGAAGTAGGGATAGCTGCTTGAGTTAAGGTAAGCACAGTGTGAGGGAAGAAAAGGGAGCAGATGTGGGAATTATGATCAACAGGATTTAGCAAATGGAAGACATAAGACCATAAAGGGGGACAGGTGGAGGGAGAAGGAGAAGTAGGACTCAAGGATTACTAAGGTTTTGAGACACTCAGCCTGGGAGGGTGGTAGTTCTATCAAGGAAGATGATGAGTTCTCTTTTGAACATGTTGAGTTTGAGATACTAATGGAACATCCCATAAAGGTATCCAGCAGGTAGTTGGGGTATAGGGCTAGGATTTAGAGGAGAGATTAAGGAGGAAGGGAAAAGAAAAAGCACACAATACAGAGAGAGGTAGTCACAGGGGAACTCAAGCCCTGGTAACAAAGAAGGGAGAGTGGTCACTAGTATTAAATGCTGCACGGTGGTCAAAGAGGATGCACACGAAGAAGTGGGCATCAGTTATAGCAATTAAGATGTCATGGTGATTTTTAAAAGAGAAGTTTCAGAGTTATGAGATTAAAGTTGAGATTGCAAAATGCTGAAGATTGAATGAGTAGTGAGAAAATGTAAATATATATCTAAGTTTAGCAGTGAATAGGAGAAAGATAGGACAATAGCTCAAGCAGATGACATGTTCAAGGGAAGTATTTTTAAGGGTAGAAGAGATTTAAGGATATTTTTGGGCAGTGGGAAAAGCACTAGTATGTAGCAAGAGGTTAAAGATGAGACAGAAAAGGAAAGACTGATGGGTACGAAAAAAGACAGAAAATAAAGTGAGATAAAAAGTATATGTAGAGAAGCTATCTTTAGCAAAGATTCTCAGAATTAAGAATTAGAAGGAACTTGTGATCTTCTAGTGCAGCCTATACCTGAAAAAGAATCCCTACTGCGACATACCTAATGACACCTTTGCCTTTGCAAAAATCTTTGCCTAAAGAACTCCAATGAGGAGAAACCTACTGCTTCCTAAGGTAGCCCACTCTACTTTTGCACGACTTTTAATTGTTAGGTTTTCCTGACATCAAGTCTTAATATGTGCCTTAGCAACTTTAATATATTGCTCCCAGTTCTTCCTTCTAGAACCTAACGAAATAGATACTAACCCTTCCACATGACAGTATTCACTGACTTAAGAGTAGCAGTAGAGAAATCAAATGGTAGGAGTGGCCCAGAACTGGAAGATGAGCAAGGCCAAAAGGGGCTCGAGGGCAGAGGACAATGCCTTGTTGAGCTACGTAACCACAAAAAATCTTACTTCTTTTTTTTATCTTCAAATATAGAAAATAAATATTCAGGAGTACTTCCTTGGGAACAGAATGAAAAAGAGCCCACTAAATGAAGCAGGTTTGTCATTGCATGATCATTTAATAGTAAAACTTGAATCTTTTAAAGTACATGTTCAAGTAGAAATTTTTTCTAGGATGGTCTCAGAGACTCTGAATTATAAAAATAGTAAAGCTCCAGATTATTAGAAATTATTTCTAAGAGTCTTTTCCTTTTTTATTCTTTGTTTTGGTAAATGCTGATTTTTCTTCCTTCATCTATTTTTCTCAGGAAGCTATATTTGGAAATTTGCATGTGTATACATATACAAATATTGTGAAGGCAGTTTGTGAAATAACTTGACCAAGTTCCTTAAGGAACATTTTATTCAGAGAAAAATAAAAAACCCAGAAAATTGCAAAAGATCATTTTTAGTCTCATTCTGAATAAGTGAAGAGAGGGATTGTTTTTCCCTTTAAAAAAAAAAGATTTTTAAAATGTGATTATGTTTTTTAGAATACAAATTTTTTTCAAGGAAGTAAACTTAAAATTACTGTTATGTTGACCAGTAAAAGTAAAACTCATATATGTGTGTCCTATATTGAAATTTTCTTTCAGAAATATTTTAATGGAAGCCTTCAAGGAAGTTTGGAAGAACCCATTTATTTCAAATTTGGGGTTTCTAAGTTAATTGAAAACTTTGTGTCATTTATAACTGCATTTTAAGTTGCTGCACTTACTTCATTCATTCTTACATTACTCCATAGAAAAAGAAGAAAAAGAAAAGGAAAAATCCAAAGAAAGTTCAAAGGAGGCAAGTGAAAAACGTCAAGTTTCATTCTTGCTACCCATTTACAGTGAAGCCACTCTATTAAGGTTTTAATTTACACAGTGTTTCTCTTACTGACCAGTGTTTAGAATAAGGCAAAATCTTCTGTGACTGTTGCTAAAAATAATGTAAACCATTGCCTTATGTATTTATATTGAAGTTATTGCTTTTGTGAAAAAGCTTTAAGTATAATAGCATAGTCTTATTCATTTTTAAAGATTCTACAACACAAGTCTACTAAAGTTGAGTTTAGGCAATCTACTATTAATATTGTCAGTTCTATACTCTGCCATGAGACTGTTAAAAGGATATTGCAAACAACTGAAATTAATATGGTCTCTTTTAAAACTTCCCTTAGGAATCAAATCAGTTACATTCTTGAAATCTCCTGTGTATAAGACAGGCCTTTAAATTATAGCTCATCTAGAGTAACTACAAAGTTACCTGTATTATAACAAATCAGCCTGAAGTGCCCATTCCTAGTCTTGAAGAAACGTTCCATAATCATGCAGCTTGCCTTACTGACTATCTTGGGATTCTCGAGTTTGTCCCTAGTATTTCAGCTATAAATGTGACTATAACAAATACTTTACCAAAAATGATGTTTTTCTTCTTGCCCTAAATATTTTTTCAGCCCACTAATTACTGGCTTGGAAAAAGAATACTTGTGGGGAAGTGCCAGCCTTTAAATCTGGGGACAGGCAAATTACTTTCCTACAGTTTCTATGATTATTTTAAGACTTTGTCAGTTTATTAGGATTGAAGTAACATCATAAAAGAAAATAGAAAAATTATTGATTAATGGGGTAAGATGGTCTACTTCAGCAGAAGTTTTGTTTTGGAAAAAAATTTCTTCTGCTAAGATTGTTGAGTTAGAAAGTTCCAGCTTAGAAGCAGAAAGTAAGAAGAAAATGGGCAACTAGAGATATACATGCTGACAGCAATGAAAAATGGCAGATAACTGACAACCTGCCATCCAGTGCAGAAATAGAACCCAAAATGGATACAGAAAGAGAACCACATGGCCAATTAGGGCAGTAGGCAGCCTGACAGGCCTCAAAAGCCGGTCAGGGCTTCCATGTATTATTGGAAGGGGAGAGAGATATTTGGTCCAAATCTCTGATGTCTTCAATATGAAAGACTCCCAGTAAGAAAACTTCTTCCTCCACTGCAGTTTTACTCCTTAGTCTCACGCTACTGAGTATTGCATAGATGCCAGGGACACCAACAGATGAAGAGATTTGCTTATGAGGTTGCAGAGCTATTATGTGTCAGGGACAGGACTTTGTACAAGTCTTAGTAACTCTAAGACTGGCCCTCTTTCCTCTAGGCTTAATAGTGAATAATAATAATAATTGATGTTCATAGAATTAAAAATTTAGAAAGATTTCTGTCTTAAAGAGGCAAGCTTCAGTTATCTGAAAATTTCACTTAATGTGAAATGGAAATATAGTAATAATCACATAGATCACTCTCCTTACAATAATTCTTTGAGGGAGATAGTACAAATATTTTTATTCCCGTTTTAAATTTAAGGAAATCTTATGGGAAGATTTGGCCAGCAGTTGGCACAGAATGAGTTAAGTATGGATGGGCTGGAGTCTGCATTATTAGTATTTACTTCCAAATCAATGAAATAATAGGTCCATAACTACGGGGGTGGGGGGGGAGGAAAAGGATATAGAGCCAAGAGGAAAGAGCAGAGACAGCAACCCAACCAAACTCCCAACATTCTCCTCCAAACAACTTTAAAATAACACTTCAAATTGGATTTTGGAGCAACAGAGCCAGCAAAAGGTTAGGGTCAGATATTTTTCCAACCTAAGATACCTTAGAAGATTGTTAGAAGAGGTTTATAACGCCACAGTGGGGGCTAACCTGGAGTATACAAGGCAGCAATACTAGAGTGTGGGTCTTGGAGGTGACAGTGGCTGTAGAAACTTCAGGAACTCTCAGCCCACAGACAGTAAGGGAATCAGAAAATTGGTTCTAAAGAGATTATAGGGAACACTTTGCTGGCCCTGGGTACAGGACCTGGCAGTTTGGCTGTGCTTTTGCCCATGGACAGTTCTGGGTTACAATTCCAAGATAGAAAAGCGTGCTTATGGTTGGTTACGAGGGAGCAGGAGTCCTTCACAGTTCCTAGGCAGAAAGAAGCACTAGCCCTTGCAGCTACATGAGAGTAGGGGACCTGGTCACAGTTCAAGGGCTAAGAGTAGCTCTAGCACTCGTGGCTGCAGGAAAGAAAGAACCCTTTCTGGATAAAGAGCAGAGCATAGAACTGGAAAACAGTAACCACAATACCTCAGATGGCACCACCTTGGAGGCACCGAAAACTTGCAAATCAATTCAAAATCAAGAAATAGTCTGGAAAAATGAGCAAACAAAAAAAGAACTCAGCCATAAAAAGTTACTACAGGGGCAGGGAAGACTAACTCAGAGGAGGGCAACAGAATGAAAACAGCTACAAGTAGGGGCAGCTAGGTGGCGCAATAAATAGAGCACTGGCCCTGGAGTCAGGAGTTCATATGTGGCCTCAGACACTTAACACTTACTAGCTGTATGACCTTGGGCAAGTCACTTAACCCCAATTGCCGTGCCTTCCCCCCTTGCGAAAAAAAAAAAAGAAAACAACTACAAGCAAAGTTTCAAAGAAAAATGCTAATTGGGCACAAGCTAAACAAGCATTCCTGAAGTGTTAAAAGAGATGAGAGTTGGGGCGGCTAGGTGGCGCAGTGAATAGAGCACCGGCCCTAGAGTCAGGAGGGCCTGAGTTCAAAACTGGCCTCAGACACAACACAAAACTAGCCGTGTGACCTTGGGCAAGTCATTTAACCCCAATTGTCCTACCTTCCCCCCTGCAAAAAAAAAAAAAAAAGAAATGAGAATAGAGGAAAAATTGGGAAAAGAAAAGAGTGATGCAAGAAAATTTTGAAATGAGAAATTACAGCATGGTAAAAGAGGCACAAAAATGAAGAAAATAGCACCTTAGAAACAAAATTAGCCAAATGGTAAAAGAGGCACAGAAGTTCACAGAAGAAAAGACCTCCTTAAAAAGCAGAATAAGCCAATTAGAAAAGGAGGTGCAAAAGTTCGCTGAAGAAAAGAACTTTTTTAAAAGCAGAATTAAAGAGTTATAAAAACTCACTTAAGAAACTAATTCCTTAAAAACTAGAATTGGGCAAGCGGAAACAAATGACTCCATGAAACATCAAGAAAAAATAAAACAAAGAATAGAAAAAAAACATGAACTATCTCATTAGAAAAACAACTGACCTGGAAAACAGATCCAGGACAGAAAATTTAAAAATTATTAGACTATCTGAAAGCCATTATCAGAAAAAGAGCCTAAAAATCATATTTCAAGGAATTATCAAGGTAAATTGCCCTGATAGCTTAGATCCAGAAAGTAAAATAGAAATTGAAAGATTCTATGGATTATCTAAAAGAGATCCCAAGATAAAAACTCCCAGAAATATTATAGCCAAATTCAAGAGCTCCCAGGTCAAGAAGAAAATTTTACAAGCAGTCAGAAAAAAAACAGTTCCAATGTCATATGGCCACAATTAGGATAACAAGATTTAACAGTTTCCATGTTAAAGGAACAAAGGATTTGGAATATGATATTCCAGAAGGCAAAGGAGCTAGGATTACAACCAAGAATCATCTACCCAGCAAAACTAAGCATAATCTATCAAGGGAAAAAAATGAATATATGATAAAATAGAGGACTTTAAACATTCCTGAAAGAAAATTTTATATTTGAACACAAGACTCAAGCATAAAAAAGCAAACATGAAAGAGAAATCATAAGGGATTTAATAAGGTTAAACTTATATTCCTAAGATGAGAAGATGATACATGTAACTCCTAAGAACTTTATCATTATTAGGGCAGTTAGAAGGAGTCTACATAGACAGAGGGCACAAGAGAGACTTATTTATGTTGGAATGATCTAAAAAAAAATGAAGGGGTTAGAGGATGCACTGGGAGACAGGAGAAGGGAGAGAAGAACTCACCCATAAAATGGAAGTAGAGAGCAGAACCTATCAGAATCCAACAATATGTTGCTTACAGGAGGCACACTTGAAACAAAGAGTTAAAGTAAGGAGCTAGAGCAGAATCTATTATGCTTTAGCTGAAGTGAAAAAGCTAAAGGTAGTAATCATGATCTCAGACAAAAGCAGAAATAGACCTAATTAAAAGAGATGATCAAGGCAACAACATTTTGCTAAAAAGGTACCATAGACAGTGAAGTAATAGAAAAAAAATTTACAGCAAGTTTCTCTCATAAAGGCCTCATTCTCAAATATATAGAGAACTGAGTCGAATTTATAACAAATAAGATCCATTCCCCAAATGATAAATGATCAAAGAATATGAGCAGGCAGTTTTTAGTAGAAGAAATCAAAGTTTTTTATAGTCATATTTTAAATAAAACAACATTCTAAAGTACTACTAATTAAAGATATTAAAACAATTTTGATATATCATACCTACCACAAATGACAAATGCTAGAGGGGACATGGAAAATAATGTGTATTAATGAACTGTTGATAGAATTGCAAACTGGTCCAACCATTCTGGAGAACAGTTTGAAATTATATCCAGAAGGTTATAAAACTGCCTTTGACCCAGCAATACCATTACTAAATCTGTATCCCAAAGATATTAAAGAAAATAGAAAAGAGTCTATCTGTACAAAAATATTTATAGCTCTAAGTCTTTTTGTGGTGGCAAAGAATTGAACTTTGAGGGGATCCACATCAGTTGGGGAAGGATTGAATAAGTTGTGGTATAGGATTGTGATGAAATACTGTTATGCTATAAGTAATGAAAACGGGAATGATCTCAGAAAAACCTGACAAGAATTATATGAACTGACACAAATAAGTGAGCAGAACCAGAAGATCATTGTACACAGTAACAGCAATTTGTAACAATGATCAACTGTAAAAGATTTAGCTACTCTGATCGATGCAGTGTTTCAAAACAATTCTAAAGGATTATGATGAAAAATGCTGTCCACCTCCAGAGAGAAAACTGCTGAACTCTGAATACAAATTGAAGTATAAATTGCTTACTTTGTTTTTCTTGATTTTTTTTAACTTGACTAATATGAAAATATATTTTGCATGATTTCACATTGATACATTTCTTGCATTCTCAGTAGGTTGGGAAGGGGTGGAGGTAGGGAGGGAGAGAATTTGGAACTCAGTTTTTTTATGTTAAAAATAGGTAATAAATTTTTTTTTAAATAAAATAAGTATTTTCAACTTTAGTAGGCTTGTGTGATCCAAAGACATTTGATAACTTATTAAGAAACACAGTAAGATTCAGAACTAGGACTCGATTCTTGGACTTCTGGCTCCAAGACTATTATCTGTCCACTATATGCTATAATACTTCTAATATAAAAAGATATATTTGTATGTGAGCTTATTGATTAATTTCTGTACAATTCTACACCTGGAGTTGTAGAAAATGCCTAATAAGGAAACTCCTCTACCAGTGCAGATCATAACTGTTAAGAAACTGATCATCTTAAAGTGTTGCTTAGGACACTAAGGAATAAAATGACTTGACCATGGTCACATGCCTAGTTTGTTTCTGCTGCAAGACCAGAACCTGAGATGTCCTTACTTCAAGGCCAGCCCTCTCTCCCCACTATGCTGTGGCTGCCTTTCAAAAAAAAGTGTAACTTATTATATAGTATGTTATATAAAATACAGAAATTTTTCATGAAATATATGGACTATAAAAATTGGGATAAGACTCTGAATGAATTTGCAATTCTTCCCAAACATAAACAAAAGCTTACATTTAATATATACTTCATGTACGTTAAGCATTTGGGTTTTTGGTTGGGGCAGGGATTTAGAAAATAGTTAAAATAATTAAGAACACTGTATAACTTTAAAAAGGAACTTATTTTGAAATTATTAAGCATTACAATTAAGGCAATTTCGTAATTCCATATAAAATTTGATTTGGCAGTATGTATACTTGGCTAGATAAGGATTCATAAATCAGAAAGAAAATTAGCAGGAAGAGATCTTGAAAAAAAAACCCGTACATTTGTGGACTCTTAATATATGTAACTATTTTAAATTTATAAGAAATGTCTTTCACAGTGGATTTTTTCCTTTTCTTTTTTAGATTCCCACTAAAAATATTGAAGGTCAGATGACTCCCTACTATCCTGTAGGAATGGGAAATGGCACCCCTTGTAGCTTGAGACAGAACCTCCCCAGGTCGAGTACTGTAATGTATATCTGTCATCCTGAAGCGAAACATGAAATTCTTTCAGTAGCTGAAGTTACTACTTGTGAATATGAAGTTGTCATATTGACACCTCTACTGTGCAATCATCCTAAATATAGGTAAGGTATTTAGAGTTAATAGCATTACATCCATCAATCCTAAATATTTGCTCTGCCCTTTGTACACAGTAGCTTATGCCTTTGTTCTTGTTTGAATAGGTTCAGATCTTCCCCAGTGAATGACATATTTTGCCAGTCACTCCCAGGATCACCCCTTAAGCCTCACAATCTGGTACAGTTGGAGCAGCAACAAGAAGTAATGAAAATCCCTTTTAGAAGAGCTAAAGAGGTATAAAAATGTCTCTTAGTGTTACTTAATGCTGTTTTATTCCATGCTTTGTAGCACTATCTTAATATAACCATGATTTCTATAATTCATTCTCTTTTATGACACAAACTATATTGGCTTTAAATAAGAAATTTTTATTTTTTATTTTTATTTTCCTTATTTCAACTGCCCTTTTTATTTCATTCATTTCTACCTTCCTTTTACTCCTACAGAGCTTTAAAGGTATTTTGAATTTTGTAAACATCCTATTCAGTTCTCTTCCTTCAAATTTCTATTTTTAACTTCAGATAGCTTTTGATTGTTAAGCATTTAAATGGACTTTAACAGATCATTAAAATATCATTTACAATGTACCAGAATATTTATTTGCTTTATGAAAGAAAATGTGTGTACTCTTTCTTTATCCAGTGACCAACAATGTCACTCTGGAAAGAGGAAAAAATGATATTATATAATGTATAGATTCCTTGAAACATTGTGTTAAGAGTTTCCATTCCAAATGAAATCATAACCTGTCTTCTTGGTAGCATTCTTAGTACTAGAGCCAGTGTGTTGTGTAGTAGGAAGAATATTAGACTTAGCTTGAAAAAATCCTGTTTGAATTCCAGCTTTGCTACTTCTGCCTTTGTGACCTTGGACCCATCCACCTGGAGTTTAATTTCTTACCTGTAAAATCAGGAGGTTGAATTAGATGTTGTCTACTCCCATGCACATCCCGTGGTCTGTTATACTTACAGGTGACTTCAACCAAGATGCTGAACAAAATGCAACTTTCTTGTATTTTTTCAAGGAAGGAACAGTACAGTTTTGGTTGATATTGTAAAGTTTCCACTTCAGTAAATGAAGTTTTCAGGGAAATGTGGGGTCTAATGCTTTGAAAATATTTTTTCTAGCATTTGTAACATTTCATATATCCTAAATATGAGTATTTCTGGAGTAATATTCTAGGTTCCCTGAATGGTTAAAACTAATTTGAATTACTGACATTTTTATAACTATAGTGAATATATAGCTTTTATTTTTCAAGTTTTAATAGGTAAAGTTTAGTTTGAGTTTCAGGCTTTAAATCTATATAATTAAAATTCAGGTTCCCTCACTGCCCCTCACACCACTGATTTTTCTTACCCCTTTTTCCCTTCAGCAAAAAATAAGAATGGTTTATGTTTTCTTCTGAGTTTTTTAATGTGCTACCTGGTGGTATACATCACATTGATTTAGCAATAACAAAATGGTCTTGACATTTGGGTTTATGAAAGTGAAAACATTATTATAGAAATACAAGCTTACTACTCTTATTTTCCTTGAGAATGAAAATTTATCTTCTGTCTAAAAGGAGCAATAGTCCATATTATAAAAGCTTTGAAAGGTTTTGAACAAATCATTGATATGATCAGATCTGTACATAAGGAAGATTGATCCGGTATATGACTAATGAATGAAGGGAAGATAAAGTTGAGTACAGAAGACCAAATGGGAGTCATTTGTAATAATCTAAGTAGATGGTAATGAGAGACTTATTGGGATGGTGGAAGTAAAAATAAAAAATCAATTTCAGCAAACATTTATTAAGTGCCTACTGTGTGCCAGAAATTGTCCTAAGCACCGGGGATACCAATAAGAAAGAGACCATCTTTGTCCTCGAGGAGCTTATGATCTAATGGGGGAAGACAACACACAGAAGGAAGCTGAAAAGCTGGAAAGGTGGGGGTATTACTACCAGGGGGGTAACTTATACTGAGGCTTCATGTTTTGTGGAGTTAAAACCAAGCAGACCTTCAGATGAAAACTGGAGAATAGATTCTAAAAAGATTTTTGAAACCAAATAACCTTAATGATTTGATTTCTGTGTTTTATTATATCCTTGGATCTTTTTTTCTATCACGATTTTCCTTTGCCCCTATCTCCTGTTCTTAAACTATTTTTCAGAGATGCAGTTATCATTGGCAAAGTAAGGAAACAAATAGCCAATGAGACAATGAGATCACAGAATTTGAAGGTACTTTAGAAGCTAGCCAACTCCTTCATTTTTATGGATAAGGAGGCTGAAACCCAGAGTTAGGTCATTTCACTAAGGTCACACAGGCAGAAGCAGGATATGAATCCAAGTATTCTAATTCAATCCTCGTCTTACTGTACCATGATGCTTCTCTAAGAGTATTTGTATAAATTTACATATGTGTGTGTATATAAAAGCAATACTATAAGACATGAGATTTTAAATCAATGTAGTGACTAATCTTAACTCTGTAAGACTGATGGTGGCATAGATGTTCCTCTTCAAGAAAGAAAGGGATGAACCTCTCACCTCATGGAGGCGAGAGGGCCTCAAGTGTTTCACATTTCACATATTTTGGGATTTTTTTCAATGCATCAGTCAGTTTTGCTGATTTTCTCTTCCTCTCCAAAATAGACTATTTGTCATAGGGATGGCTTTCTGAGAGGAGAAGGAAGAATAAAGGGTACTTTGGTGATATAAGAAACAAAAAATAGGGAAAAAAAATTTTAAGGATGATATGTGGCTACTATTCAGCTCCATGTTTGATTGAACTTTTACATATCCTGCTTATACTTTGAATGTTTAAACCTACTCACTGCTTAAGCAGTTTCAGTAAAATGTGTATCTATACCAATGGTATCCCCTGCTTGCTTGCTGTCCATCTCAAGGGCTAACTAAAGGGATCTCTTGTAAAGAAATTTAATAAATCTTAGACCAGTCACCCTGAAGGGGGCCGAGGAAAGTTGGTATATTGCTGGTGTAGAAATAGGCAATACATTGTCAGATATGGTCAATTCGTAAGTTGATTTTGTTTAACCATACTTCTTTGTCCAAAGAGAAGATTCTTTGTGGGGGCCAAGATAATGAGGAAGTGACAGAACTTGCAGGAGTTAAGGGGAGAATGAGGCATCAGTGTAATACATTGTACTTGGAGAGCCTTTAGAGATTCATGTGCTTAATTTCAGGAAGAACTGCATTCTGCTAAAGAAGACAGATTTACCTCCATCCCAAAACCAGTTGCTCTTGGTACTCATCAGCTACTCACTGTTGGAACAACACACATCTCCAGACTGACTGATGACCAGCTCATAAAGGAATTTCTTAGTGGCTCTTACTGTTTTCACGGGGTGAGGAATGAATTATTAAACTCTTAAATGGAGAGGTTTATTTTTTAGAAATTTGCTAACTGTACATTGACAGGATTAAAAATTGAAAGATGTGCTTGTCTTTAGGAAATTAGTTTTCTGGGAAACATCCAATCAGGATTTTTCCAGTTAAAATTGGCTAGTGACAGCAATGTAACCTGAAGGTGTTATACTTTATCAGTTCGTGTCAGTTAACTCTTAAATAAAAATCAATTAATTTGAAAATTTGTACATGAACTAGAGCAACTTCCATGGTTGACCCAAATCACAGTTTATTTTTTATCTTAATTTAAATAGTGAAATTTATTTGATTTCTGATTTTTGAGTAGGAAGCTAGGACTAAGTAAACATAACTAAATGCCTAAAGGCAGTAAATGTTACTAGACTCTGATATTGTTTAGTTTTGAGTCTATAAAAGATATGGAAGAAAGTACATTAAGGTGGAAAATTTTAATCTTTTTGAACTATTTTCCTAACATATGCTACTTCATGGCCTAAATTAATTTGTACTTGATGATCAAAATAGCAGCTGCATTATCTGTATTCCTGCTGACACAGTGGTAAAAAATGAGAAGATGCATTCTGTTTTAATATTACTAATGTGTCCATTGTGACCTATATCTTCTATGTGCACATCTTTTATATCATATTGTCATAATCAAAAAACATTTTGTCAAACATCTCTTCTGCGGTGTAAGTAAAACTGATTTCACTATATTTCTCACTTGTGCTGAGAGCCCCCTGAAACTGTAATTAACATTTTCTTTTTTACTATCTCTTAGGGTGTAGGTTGGTGGAAATATGAATTTTGCTATGGCAAGCATGTTCATCAGTACCATGAGGTATGTAATAGTATTTATGTTATTGTACTACTATATAAATTGAAGTTATTTTGATTTTTTGAAACAATTGGTATCACTAGAAAAAGCTGGTTAGATCATCTATAAAGTCTGAAAGATGAAGGTCTGGCTATTATTTTTGAGCCAATCACTTTAAAGTTTGCTCTTAGGATCATCTATTACTGTGAGCATGTAAAAATCATTTTGTGTATGGGAATGAAAATTTTATGTTGATCTAGTATCTACTATAACCTTACATATGAGCAGTGAATAGATAAAGGGATGGACTGGGAGCCAGGAGGACTTGGGTTCAAATTTTGCTTCAATTAGCTACATAACAAAGGCTAATCGCTTAACCTCTCAGAGCCTTAGTTTGCTAGGTTAAAAAAATAGGGATGATAATACCCATATTACATACAGGGGCAACTACGTGGCACAGTGCATAAAGCATCGGGCCTAGAGGCAGGAAGACCTGTCTTCAAATCCAGCCTCAGATACTTACTAGCTGTGTGACCCCGGGCAAGTCACCTAAGCTCTTTTTGCCTCAGTTTCCACATCTCTAAAATGCAGATAATAGTAGTACCTACCTTTCAGGATTGTTGTGAGAATCAAATGAAATAATAATTGTAATTAAGATGCTTCTCATAGAGCCTGGCACATAGTAAGTGCTTTATAAATGTTAGCTATTATAGCTATTTCTAAGTGTTGTTGTGAGGCCCAAAAGAAATAATTTTTGTATAACTTTGCAAACCTTAAAGTGTCAGATATCATAAGAATTGTTTCCTGATAAAGCCCTTGAAGTTTATATTTGTGGCAAGTCATGGAAATATTTTTTATGGTAAGATTAGTGTTCTATGTAATGCCTAATAAAAATTAAATAACAAATGAAATAGGAAGCTGATATGTAAACACAGTTAATAAATCTGGATAAACTCAGCCAGTTACTCTGAAAATAGATCCATCATATCTAACTTTATGGTAACAATAAGAATAACTGTAGTTAGACTATAATTAAATATTTTTAAAACATTAAAATTGCTATTACTTTTTCATACGTTATTTCATTAGAAAAAAGTGAAAATAAGATCTTAAATTAGTCATTATTCCCTTCTTTTCGTTTCATCAATAAGCATTTGTTAAGTGCTCACCATGTGCCAAGTACTATATTGGGCACTGGGGACACAATGACCCAAAAAAAATCACTTTTCTCAAAAAGGTTGTATTATATTACATCAGGGAATACAAGATAGAAATATTGATTGATAGAGAATTTATTAAGTGCTTATAAATTGCAAGTGCAGAGAGAAGACCAATTTGACTGAACCATAAAGTAAAAGAAGCAAAATAAATGTATAATGAGTATAAAAAGATATATTGGGGCTAGATTATGAAGGGCTTTAAAAGTTAAACAGAAGAGTTTATATTTTTATCCTATAGGCAATAAGGAGCCAATGGAGTTTGATTAAGGGACTAGGGTGTAAGTATTCCTGGAAAATATGTTTCTGAACTCAAGGTCCCTTAGGTGGCACTTTTTTACGTTCCAACCCTTTTGTGTTAAGTGGTATTTTCCTCTTTGGAACTTTTGAGGTGTTAATAAGATAAAAAGATTATTTTTAATTAATGAGGAAGAATGTGGGTAAGGTGAGAAAATACTTTTCTGATGATATCAAAATTTTATATGGAATGAGTATTCTTCCAGCCTAGGCAAGGTATCTTAAAATTTAGCAGAAACCATTTTTTTTCTCATATGAAGGGGAGTGGGAGGACAAGGGGTGATAAGGATAGGGTAGAAATGAAAGGAAAAAGGAAGGGAAGGAAGAAAGAAAAGATCGCTCATTGAGGCATATTTTTTTTATAAAAGCAGAAAATAATCGAAAAAAGCTAGAAAGAAATATAAACAAGCAAGACAGCTTTGAAAACTACATATTGAATTTATTATATGCTTTCTAAGAAAAGCAACCTGTACATAATAGAGATCTGCAGTTTCATGTACAGCCCCCTTTTTTTAATATTATATTCAGAATAATTTTATTTTATTTTGGAAATTAAAAGAAGCCACTGGGTACCCTTCATCCCCTTAACTTTAGAGAGAACCATACTTGAACCATCCCAGACAAATAAGACATTATCTGACCTAGTACTTTTTATTGAATTATTCATTAAATCAGCAAATACTAAAGTAATACAAAGTAATATTTAATATACTATTTAGTGCAATTTAGTATAATATTTAAGTGACAAAAAGTGATATTGACAATAAATAATAGTGAAGTTCACAAAATGGGATATGAAAGTGGCCTGGATTGATTAGGGATGGTATTATGGAGGAGATTAGACTAGAGCTGAAAAGTCAAGGATAGATAGAATTTGGATAAGTAAACTGTTGGACAAAGGGCATTCAGAGCAAGGCAAACAATATGAGCAAAGTGTTGACATTACAAATAAGTATAACATGTTTAGTGAATGGTATGGAAATTAGTTTGGCTGGTACCTGAAAGAACAGTTGGAGATAAAATTGGAAGAGTTGACTAAGACCACGTTATAAAGAGCCTTGAGTTTCAGGCTCAGGAATTTGGACTTTATTTTTTAGGAATTATAAAACGGCTGAAAATGTTTGCCTAGAAAAGCAGCATGATAAAATCAAGTACCTTAAGATTAGATTGGCAACATAAATATTTTTGTTTCTTATCAGTTATAGGTAGCCAGAAGTGGAATAGGCTGCCTCAGGAATAAATAGGCACCCCCTCATTTAAGATCTCTAAACCAATGTTGGATAATCACTTTAGAGTATGTGGTGGAAGACTTCTTGTTCAGGTCTGAATTGTACTTTTGGCTATAGTTAATTAAAAAAATATCACAAGTTCCTGAGACTTGCACTGTATCTAGGTTTATTACAAGAGAAATGAACATGAGTGTAGAACCCCTATACAGACGCAAGGGGATCACAATTCAAACAAAAGCTTGCATATTTATGAAATTGCAACAAAGAGAGGAGGAGGGGGGCATCAGTCTCCTAAATGGGAGTGGAGTGAGAGGAGGTAAAGACAGCAGAAGTGAGGAAAGGATTAATCTACTTCCAAAAGGAAGGAGAAAGGCAATGGCAAAAGCCACAATTTTTTCCCTTGGGAACTTCTTGATCATGAAGATAGGATGGGTTTGCTTATCTACAAGAGTCCCAGCTGCACAAAGTTTCTCAGAGTGATGTAGACTGACACTTGTTTTTGTTGCTAATTTGACTCCCAAGGACACACCGGGAGTCCAGCGAGGAGTGCAAACAACAAAGTTATGTCAGGCAGTGTAGGCTTTGTCCTTGACATGTTCAGGACCTCCTGTATACTCTATGTCCATTGTTTATGGAACATATGGCAACTCAAGAAGACAAGTTCAGGGGACCCCTTAACACCACTCAGGTCCCTTCCAACTCTAAAATTCTGTGATTGAGCCTACAGGAGAGTTGGAAGGGAGAAGGACCACTTAAGAGGTAGTTCTCAAGGTTGATGGAAGTCAGTTGTATTTGTGTAGTGTTTTTTAGTTTACTGAACACTTTACATTAATTGTAATTATCATTTGATTCTCAAAGCCACACTGTAAAGTGGGTTGTTCCAGTAAGTGAAGTGATTTCCCCAAAGTTACATATTTAGTGAGTGACAGAGTCCTAATGGTCCTAAACCATTGCTTTTTCCCACTACATTAGAGCTTACTTAGCGATTGAAATGGAGAGGGAGAGACAGACATTAGAGATGTTTCAAAGGAAGTGATGGTATTGATGGATATAGAGGAAGAGAGTTAGAGGAGTCAGAGAACTGTTTGTAATCTGGGTGACTGGGAAACTGGTGGTGCCATTAGTGAAAAGATAATTTGAGTGAGGCATCTAATTCAGAGTATAGATGGTAAATTTTGGATACATTAGGTTTAAGGAATGGCTATCTGAATGGATGTATTTAATAGGTAGTTGTTGATAATGGTCAAAGCAAATTGGAAAAAGAGGTGTGAGTCATCAATATAGATATATTTCAAACTGTAAAACCTATCACAAGCATTTTTCCATATTTTAGGATAAAGAAATTGGAAAAACATCTGTAATTGTGGGAACATGGAACAAAGAAGAGCATATTGAATGGGCAAAGAAGAATACTGCTAGAGCCTATCATCTCCGAGACGATGGTACACAAATAGTTAGGTAAAGGTCAGAGAAGAACAAAGAAAAATCAGAGAGTGATGTTAAAAACATGAATGTTTTCATTTACAACTTCAAGATTTCTAATTTCTCAGTTAGGATATTACTTTGTATTAGAATCTACAAGACTTAGAATAGTGGTGCTTTTGTAACTATAGTCCTTTGAACTGGGTCCAAAGGAATTCATGCTTAATACTAGTATTATAGTGAGGTTTCAATATATTTGGTACCTTTTCCTCTTAAAAAGTGGCATCATATGCCTTAAATGATCTCCTTTGATTATCCAACTTAATGAGTTGGCTGGTGCCCCTGCTTTCCAGCTACAAGTTCAGTGTTAATCTTCAGTCCTGGGACAAAGCGGGGAAACATCTGATTTGGACTGCATTTTTTCTTTTGCTTCTCAGGCTCTAAGTTAAACTTTTTAGAAGCTGATTATATTCAGAGGCTCTGGTTTCTAAATATGCTGGATTTTCTAGCTGATTAGAAATCTGGTTTCTTAGTCTTAAGAATATTAAGTTCTTAAGAATATTTTATTAAATATTTAATTAAATATATTTATTATAATTAAATTAAATATTTAATATTTAATTAAAAGAATATTTTAAGAATATTAAGAAAATACCTTTTCTTTTTCTTTTTTCTCTTTTTTTTTTTCCACTTTTTGGAGGGCAGTTGAAGTTAAGCGACTTGCCCAAGGTCACACGGCTAGTTTTTTGTGTGTTAAATGTCTGAGGTCAAACGTTTTCTTTTTCTAATGGAAGTGTGATTTGAATTGTAAGTTGTAGTCTAACTTGAGCTGGTAAGTAAACATAAAGTTTTAGAGAGATATTACATAAATTAACAAAAATAAGAAATGTGATCTTCACAAATCCTTTTTGCAAAATAAGCAACCAACAGCAATAAGAATAACAACTAAAATTTATACAGTGCTTATTGTGTGTTAGGTACTATGCTAAGCTTTTGACAATTACTATTTCTCATTTGATCCTCACAACAACCTTGGTAAATAGGTGCCATTATTATCCCCATTTTGCAGATGAGGAAACTGAAGCGAATAGAGCTTAAGTGACTTGCCCAGTGTCACATAGCTAATAAGTGTCTGAGGCTGGATTTGAACTCAGGTCTTACTGATTCCAAGCCCAGCATTCTATCCATTATGTCATCTAGAGAAGTTAAATGACTTGGCCCAAGGTAGTTATTTGCAGAGACAGAATTCAAACAGAGGTCCATTAATCGTTCAGCTTTTCAAACTTAGCATTTACCCCCATTATGCTATGAAAATAAATAGGCTCTTCATTTATTCTATACATCTATCTATTTAAAGCCAAGAGCCAGTTATCCCCAGTGGAGAAATACTAGAGGCCTTTCTAGTAAGATGAGATATAAAGCAAAAAAGTCCATTATCACCAGTTACTTGACATAGTTCTATAGTTCTAGCTCTATCAATAACATAAGAAAAAAAAATTTGAGGAAACAAACAAGAAAAAACAATCATTTTTATAGATATGATGGTTTGCTTAGAGAATCCTAGATATTTAACCCCCTCAAAAAATGAAACAGTAACTTCCATAAAGTAACAGACTATAAAGCTCAAAATTACATTGACTTTTTTGGAAGCTTCGTCATACTGTAGAATTATATTGAGTTTTCAGAACAACTCTTGCCTATCCATACCTTCCCCTAAATTATATTTGTGAAGTTGATGTTTTTTGTACCCAAGTATAAGACTTTATCTCTTCTGAATTTCTTCTTTCTAGATTGAATCCAGTACTAACCCAAATTTGGGCTCAAGGCCTTTCAGGGTCCTTTTGGATACTATCATCCATTGGGTTAGCTATCCCTCTAAGCTTTGTGTCATCTGCACATTTAATGAGAATCTATGCCTTTATCCAGGTCGTTGATAAAAATGTTAAGCATAACAGGGCTAAACAGAGACCCCCGGAGTACTCCATTGGAGACCTCCTGCCATGTTGATATTGGACTAATAACAGCTACTCCTTGAATCTAGTCATCTAACCCATTCTGACTCAATCAGATTACATGATTTTCTATTCCAAATCTTTCTATCTTGTCTATAGGAATAACATGATTCATTTATCAGAAACTTTGCTAAAATCAAGGTAATCTAGGTCCATATTATTCCCTTAATATATTAGTTTAGTACTCCTATCAAAAAAGAATATGAATTTAATCTAAGATAACTTGTTGTTCTAGATGAAACAGTGATTGCTTTTTGTAATCATTGTTTCCCTTTCTAGATGTTCAGTCATCTCTTTTACGAGCCATTCTAAAATTTTTCCAAGAATCAGTTATTCTCATTGACCTATAGTTCACACACTTCTTATTTTTTTGAAAATCATAATATTACCCTTCTCCATTCTTGTACTGTCTCCTGTTTTCTGTGATTTTTTTTTTAAAAAACCAGCAGTAGTTATTCATTACTTATATCTGCCAGTTCTTTCAGAATCCAGGGATGTCATTTATCTTACTAGGTAAGCAGCCTGACTTTAATAATATTTTCTCACTAATCTTGATCATCAGCTCTTTGCTAGTCATTTTATCATGTCATTTCCAATGCAACAGTCATTCTCTTTCACAAACTCAGAAATAAAATAAAAACTATCAGTTGCCATCATCTCATCCAGCTGGATGCTTTTTTGGCTCTCCTTTTTCTTTCATAATAGCTTTTAAAAATTCCTTTTTGTTGTTCTTACCTTCTTTCATCAAACTCATCTCATTGTGAATTTTTGCATTCTATTTTTATAGAATCATAGTACCTCTTATATTTGTTCATCTTCTGTTACCTGGTCTTGCTTTCAAAATCTTATGTACAGGACTTTTAAAAATCTAAGTTAATGAGTTTCCTTTGCATTCACAATAGTTTCTTCAGATAAATCCCATTTTCCATTATTGAATCTGTTTCCATTTGAGTCTTTAGAATTCCATTCTTGAACAACTCTTATCCCTCTTGGGCTGATTTCCCTGAAGCCTTTTATTTCATGGGATCCTACTTGTCTTTCCTCTGAACTTCCCCAAAAGCTAGGATGCTTGTCAAGTCAAGCCAACCCAACAAATATTTATTGAGCACTTATTATGTGCCAGTTGGACTATGTCAAGATTTCCTCTCCTCTGTCAAAAACTCCTGAGTGTTTACTTCCCATTATTTCCTCCTTACTTCCTGTTATTGTATCAACAATACAGTATTCACAATGCCTACAGTAGCTATAAATATGCAGATATGGTTATTAATCACAAAGTGTAACAGGCTCTCTACATGGGGGACATAACTAGAACATTTATTCAAATACCAGAAAACTGAGTCCCAAAACCAGAAAGTCAAAGCTATCACAGTAGCCACGGAGTTGGCACACAGAGTTAATGCAGTAAACACCCACATTCTCAACCCTTCAAAACAGAACAGGCTACCTCAGGCAAAGATCCTCCTCTCTTCACTCACATTAACTGCTCATCCTCTACCAGCTCACTCCCAGCAACTCTGGCCCCCTGCAGTTCCTGTCCCCAGAAGTCCTTAGGAAAAATTCTGGCTGGCTCAAAAAAAAAGAAGTTCCCACCACCGCCACTTCCAGTCACCGTGCTGGCTCCAGCCTAGCTCCTACTTGGCTCCGGTTCCTTCATGCCCCACCCCTTCCTGCTATGTCAGCAAGTTCAAGGGGCATGGAAGATCTTCAAATCCCATTACCATTAGAGTTAGTAAGAACCAGATCCAAAAAAAAAGGAAGAATCAGATCCAGATTGGTTGCACTCTTCACCTTTTGAAAGGTAAAATTATCACTAGAGTAAGTAAAGAAGTTATTTACTATTCTGCTTTGGGCAGAGAGAAAGCTCCAACAGACAATTGGATAATTCAATATCATTATTGTATCATTATGCCTCTTGTTCCCACCTTATTTTGTTTCCAAAACTCTTCACCCCCTCCTTCCATCAAGGTGCCCTGTAGTATACTTTAGTTGACAAAAATCACTTCTTTTTCTCCATCCTTTGACCCTTACACATATACCCTCCTAAATGCTTTCCCTCTCTGGTCTCTAGATTTCCTCACATTGATATACTTTTTTAATAGACAATGATCTGTGGCACATATTTCCAGATGCAGATAAACATATGGAATGTTTATCTGCATGTTTGGGTTTTATAAACCTAGAGACTTCAACTACTGGCATAAGGACTCATTATTCAACAAAAAACTACTGGGAATACTGGAAAGGAGTCTGGCAGAAATTATGTTTAGACCAGCATCTCACACACTATGCTACAATTAGCACCAAATGGATATATAACCTACATATAAACAAGTTCACCTCATAAACAGTTTAAAGGAACAAGGGAAGAGATGGCTTTTACAACTATAGAGAGAAAGAAAGGGCTCTTAACCAAAAAAAGGATAAAAGGATCCCAGAATATAAAAATGGACATTTGTTATTACATAAAACAGAAAAGCTTTTGCACAGACAAAGCAGTGTGGTTAAAATTAGAAAGGAAAGGAGCTTCAGCAAAGATGATGGTACACAGCTCACCTCTCACACAGATACTCTAGCAAAGATATAGAAAAACAGCTCATGATTGAGAAATCTAAAGGAAAAAAATGATAATGAGCATTTTTTTTAGCCCAGGTTTACATAAAGAGATAGCTAGAAGCCTGCAGGCACTGTAAATCATGTCCCAACTAGAAAAGCCCAACCTCAGAATAGAATATTGAAGCTTTTATAGGCTTGTAAGTCTGGGGTAAGCAAGGAAAAACTGAATCTAATAGCAATTTACCCAAGGGTAAGAAGATGGGAGCACAAATCAGGAGAAGCCATCAGGATTTGGAACCAATGGCTTTGTGATCTGACTCTAGATAAGGACTGAGAACCTGAAAAGCTCAGACAACAATCAGACTACACCCTAGGACCCTGAAAGTTTGCCTTTCGCTCACCTAAACCACTCCTGAGTTCCCTAAAGAGCACAACACTCAGCCAGAAATAACCCAACAAGGCCCCAACATTTCTTCAGAAGTACTAGGGTACTAATTTTGGAAAAAATGAGTAAATAGAAAAACACAATGTTAAAGAAATACTATGGATCCAAGATTGACCAGAGAACAATACAGGAAGAGAATATCTACACAATTTCTCCAAGCAAAGCCTCAAATGAAAACACAGCTTGGCCATGAGATCTACTAGAAATCCTAGAATTGAGGCAAGAACTAAAAATTATGAATGAAATGGGAACTAAAGAGGAAAGAAATGGCAATGAAATGAGAATTCTGCTGCTAAGAACTAGAAGATTAAACAGTGTAGGATAAGGAGGTACAATCTTTATATAGACTCCTTGAAATTTATACTGAACCAAAAGGAAATCAGTGACTGGGACAAAAAATATTAGAACAAAAACAAGACTGAAAAAAAAAAGAAAATGTACATGATTTACTATCAAATAGAACTGACCCCGAAAACTAAGTCAAAGAGAGATAATGTAAAAATCATCAGACTACTTCAAAATTACTCTTTTTTAAGAAAGTCTGAATACCATATTCCAGGAAATCATGAATGGAAGCTGTCTAGACATATTAGAACCATAGGACAAAATTAAAATGGAAATAATTCCACAGTTCCTTTCTAGAAAAGCACCTAAAATAAAAATCCTAAGAATATCATAGCCAAAATCCAGAGCTTCAGAGGAAAACAAAAAGTACTATAAACAGCTACAGAGAAAAAGATCAAATACCTAGGAGGCATGATCCAGGTAACACAAGATTTAATAATCTGTCACTGCAGTGGAGATGAGAACTTGGAATATGATATTCCAAAAGGCAAAAAGATAAAGGTGTACTACCAAGAATAACTTACTGGGCAGAGGGAATAATCCTACTAGAACTTCAGTGAAAGAAGACTTCTAAGCCTTCCTGATGAGAATACCTAATCTCAGTATAAACTTTGAAATGTAAACACAGGGGTCAAGGGAAACATAGAAAGGTAAATACACTTGAGCATTGGGAAAGCACCTCTCTGAACCCTGTCTTCAGAGGCCTTAGAGTTAAATACAAAGGAGGACTTGTGTATATTTTTGTTATGTTTTGATGATCTAAAGAGAGTAGATGGAACAGAGGGACAGAGAGAGTAAAGAGACCACCCAAAGTATAGAGAAAAGAGAGGTGGAGCAAAAGCAGATCACAGCAATCATAGATTATTAATGTTGCACATAGACCTGTCTCCCAATCCTCTTCTTTGTGTTGGGGGCAAAGGAAAATATATAGAGTAATAAGATGAGGGAAATACACAACTACCAGTCATTACCAAGAATGTGAATGGAATGATCTCACCTTTAAAAGTGAAGTAGATAACAGAATGGATTAAAAGGCATATTCCAATGACATGTTTATAAATTACACACTCAATTGAAACAATCACACAGTTAAAATTAGGGGGTAAAGCAAAATCTGTTATGCTTCAGGATAACTTAAAAAAGCAGGGGTAACAGGCAAGGTAATAGTAGATATAGACCTGATTGAAAGAGTTAATAGGGAAACCACATTATGCTTACAGGCAATATAGATAATGAAATCAATATGGATACTTCATATATATGCACCAAGTGATATATTATGTAAATATTTAAAGGAAAAGTTGATGCAATTACAGACAGGTGGAAGTGAAGAGTAAAATTTTAGTAGTTAAGGATATCAGTGTATTTTTGTAAAACAATAATAGCAGCTAGCATTTATTAAATACCTGCTTCATGACTGCTGCCATGAAATTAAAAGACGCTTGCTCCTTGGAAAGAAAGATATGGCAAATCAGAACAGCATACTAAAAAGTAGATACATCATGTTACCAACAAAGGTCTATATAGTCAAAACTATCATTTTTCAGGTTATAAGGAAAGCTTTATTTTATATTCAGGTTATAAGGAAAGCTGGAGATTTTTGAAAGTTCCTTGAACAGCAAGGACATCAAATCATTCAGTACTTACAGAAATTAGCTCTGACTGTTCATTAGAAGGACAAATACTAAAGCTGAAGCTTAAATACTTTGGCCACATAATGAAAAGACAGGACTCATTGGAAAAGACTGATTCTGGGAAAGGCTGAAGGCAAAAGGAAAAGGGGACAACAAAGGAGGAGATGGATAAATGGTGTCACGGAAGCAACAAACATGAGTTTGGACAGACTTCAGGAGATAGTGGAGGACAGGGTCTGGCGTGCTATGACCCACAAGGTCATGAAGAGTTGAACGTGACTGAACAACAACAGTGTGCCAGGCACGTTACTAAGCACTTTACAGATATTATCTCGTTTGATCTTCCTGACAACCCTAGGAGGTAGGTACTATTATAATCCCCATTTTACAGATGAGAAAGTTGAGACAGGCAGAAGTGAAATGATTTGTTCAAGCTCACACAACTAGTAAGTGTCTGAGGAGGGAATTTTTCACTCAAATCTTCCTGATTCCAAAACCATCTCTGTATCTACACTATTCCACCAAGCTACCTAGATCTAGACAGATAAACAAAAAGGAAATTAAGGACCTCAATGGAATGTTAAAAAAACTAGATACAATAGCTCTCAGATGATTTCTAAATGAAAATAGAAAAGACAGACATTTCTCAGCTCATGGCATTTTTACAAAAACTATATATTAAGGAATAAAATCCCTACAAAGAAATGTAGAAAAACAGAATATTAAACATCTTTTATGACTCACAATAAAATTATATAAAGTAAAGGACTTCTTAAAAATATTAAAATTGTTTCTAGACTAAGAATTCTAAAAAATTAGTGGGTCAGAGAAGAAAGCATAGAAACATTAGACCATTTCTTCAAAGGAAATTAGAACAGTGAAATGATAAAACTTTGCTGATGCAACTAAAGCAGTCCTTAAAGGGGAAATTTATACCTCAAAATGCTTTCATCAGCAAAAGAAAGGACAGATCAGTGTTGTATTTGGCTTTTAAAAAAAACTAGAAAAATAGCAAATCCCCCCAAAAGATCAACAAAATACAAAAACAGAAATTCTGAAAAGCAGTAGGGATTAGTATAAATGAAAACCAAAAAAATTGAATTAATAAATAAAGGTAGAAGTTAAATTTTTTTTAAAGAAAAGATGAGCTAGTTTGCATTTTAAAAAGAAAAACTAAATTACCATATGATAAGTGAAAAATAATTAACAGCACATGGAGGAATAAAAGAAAGTACTAGAAACTATTTTGCCCAATTAAATGCCAACAATATTACAAATAAAAGAGATGAAAATTTTTAAAAATACCAAATTCCTAGAATTTAAATAATAACCCAGTTAGAAAATAAAATTGAATACACCATAAATGAATTCCCAAAGAAAAAATAAGACTAGATGGATTTAAACGTAAATTCTATCAAACATTAAAAAAATAAGCCCTAATTACAGTATTACATAGGTTGGCATACTACTAAATTCCTTCATTGATACAAAGATGATCTTGATTATTAAACCAGAAAGAGAGAAAACAGAAACAGAACTATAGACCAATATCTCAAATGATTCCAACCTCAGAATTTTAAATTAGCAAAGAGGCTATAGCAATGCATCCATAAGAAAGTGTACACTGACATGTTAATTTATAACAAGAATGTAGAGTTGGGTTAATATTGGAGAAACTAAGTATAATCTACCACATTAAAATTGATTTTAAAAGTACATTATATCAGTGGTTGCAAAAAAAAAAAAGCATTTGACACAAGACAATATTAGTTTCTCTAAGAAGCATAGGAATAAATGGACCTCTCCTTAATAAGGTAAATAACATCTATCTAAACTCAAAAGCCAGCATTATACATAATGAGATAAATGACACCTTTCCACTAATGTTGAGAGCAAAGCAACAAAGTCTTTTATTACCACTATTAATTGACATACTAGAAATGCTAACATATCAAAGCAAAACTTTCACTTTTTACAGATAAGAAGATGATGCATAGATAAACATAGGCAACTAAAAATTAATTGAAGCAATAACTTCAGTTATTGTAATATTGTAAAATTGTAAAAAAAAAAAAAGTAAAATAGAAAGATATAAAATAAACTCAGAACTTTATACAGCCTTTATGTATGCCAGCATAACCCAGTAGGAGGTGACAGAGAAATTCCATTCAGAATAACTACAGAATATAGAAAATATTTGGAAACCTGTGCCAAGACCCACTGAAAACTATATGAATACAACTGTAAAACATTCTGGAGAAGTAAAGACAGACCTAAGCAATTGGAGATATATGAATTGCACGTGGTTAGAATGTGACAATATAATGATAATGACAGTAATCCCTAAATTAACTTCTTCAGTGCCATACCATACTACAAAAGTATTGTTTTACTGAGCTAGAAAAAAAATAATAAAATTATTCTGGAGACACAAAGGGTCAAGAATACCAAAGGAAATAGTGGGGGGATGGGGAATAGTGAGAAGGAAGGAATGAAAGCAGTACTGATCTCAAATTACAAAGGTATGATCATCAGAACTGTGGTTAAAAAAAATAGGAAAGTTGATCTGTAGCATAGATTAGGTACATTACCTATAGAAACATAGTAACTACTGATATAATGATTCTCAGACAAAACCTGCTGGAAAAACTGCAAAGTGGTTTGGCAGAAATTAAGTTTAAATCAGTACCTCATACCATATACCAAGATAAGCTCCAAATGTATATATGACCTAGATATAAAAGGTCACATCATAAAGAAATTAAAGGAACAAAGAAGGAAACAATTTTGGATGGGGGAAAGTTCCTAACTAACTACAGGATATGAGCAAGCAGTTTTTAAAATAAGAAAATCAGGCTGTCAACAAACATTAAAAAAAAAACTCCCAAGTCTCTGGTAAAAGAAATCCAAATTCAAACAGCTTTAGCGTTTCACCTCACAGTCAACAGATTGGTAAAACTGACAAAAATAGAAAAGTGACAGTTGTTGGAGGAAATGTTCAGAACACACTAATGCACCATTGATGTAGCTATCAAATTGATCCAGCCATGCTGAAAAGTAATTCAGAATCAATACCACTAATAGACGATACTCCAAAAAGATCCAAGAAAAAGAGAAAGGAGTCCTACATATGAAAATATTTATAGCAGTTCTTTTTGTTATAAAAAACTACTGGAAACTGTCACTTGCAGCCCATCAATTGGAGAAAGGCCAGACAAGTTATGGTATGTGAATGTAATGGGACATTATTGTGCCCTAAGAAATAACAAAAGGGACAAATTAAGAGAAACCTGGAAAGGCTTTTATGAACTGATACAGAGTGAAGTGAACAGAATCACTAGAACAATATATATAGTACTTATGGTGTTATAAAAGAAAGCAACTTTGAAGATCTTAAGAACTTTGATTAATGCAATTACCAGCCACAATTCCATAAGACTGGGGATGATGCATGCTTCTTAACAGAAACGTGCAGAACGAGATGTACATTTTCAGACATACTTGACTACTTGTTAAGTAGTGTTAATGTTACCCAAAAATAGCCAAATCAGCACCGGTGAAATATTTTTTAAATGTATAGGGGAAAAAACGGAAAAAATTTCAGAGGGAGCCACAAACAAGCAGGACAGTTCTAAAGCTCAAGTGTTGAATTTGCCATATACTTTTTAAAAGTTTTACTTAATAGAAATGTGTGATTTTGTATATAGTCCTCTGCTTTTTGTATATAGAAATATTTATTGTTGTTTGCCAAGTCCATAATAATAAAAAAAATTATTTTAAAGTTAAAGAAGAACACAACATAGTAAGAAAATATACAGGAAAACCTGCTAATTTAGATTATAGTAATTTGGAATTTGTTACTGAGACTGCATACTATCTAGAATATATTAAAAGGAGGGTGTACTCATAAGCAAAGCAGAATAATGAGATATGGCTAACTTTACTTAATAGAGAAAGCATGATTTACTACTAGAGCATTTTATAATATACTAATTGAATTATGCATATTTTCTGTAATTAGGGCATTGAGTAGGACCTAAACTTGGCAAACATTATTTGCAGTAAATTTAAATTACAACATATACTTAAACATCGATTTTTTTCTTTTAAAATTCACGTATTTATAAGCCAATTTTTTCCTTTTAAAATACTTTGTAAGCCAAATTTTATACTAGTTCAAAACTGACCTTATTTATTTATCCTGAATGAATAAACTTTTGCTTTATTAATAACAACTTGTTTTCTTCTCTGTTGGTAGGATGGTATCACATTTTTATGGGAATGGAGATATTTGTGATTTAACTGACAAACCAAGACAGGTTACTGTAAAACTAAAGTAAGTTTAACATTTGAATCATCCTTCATACATTTTTAATCAACTATGTAAAATATAAAATTTTCATAAATAGAGAATATACTTCTAAAAACAAGTCCTATTTAAGATTACACAAGATCTTTGCTTTATTTTTTTTCTAAGTTAATGCCCTTTAGTGGTTTATTTTATAGCTTAAAACAAACATAAGTCTTCATAGTTTGTGGAATTCCTAAAGTGTTTTTTTATTTGTTTTAGATGTAAAGAATCAGAATCACCTCATGCTGTTACTGTATATATGTTAGAGCCTCATTCCTGCCAATACATTCTTGGAGTAAGTACAATAAATGTCATGAATTCAGTCTTGGATCAAGTCTAGAATCTAAATTAAGGCCTTGGACTACCTACAAGGAGTACCAAGACTATATTCTCATGTCCAAAAGGAACTTTTCATAGATTGAGAGCCTTAAAAAAATCTTAGAGGCTCCCTCGTTTTACAGATTTCTCTGGCTTTTCCCATCCCTGGACTTTGCTCTGCCTACTGACCTCCTAGCTCCTTTAAGTCCTAACTAAAATCCCCTTCTTTTACTAAAAGTCTTCCCCAGTCTCTCTTAATTGTGGTACCTTCCCTCTGTTAATTACTTCCTATTTATCCTGAATGTAGCTTACTTTATATTTGTTTGCATGTTGTCTCCCCCAATTAGATTGCAAGCTCCTTCAAGTCAGGGACTGTCTTTTGTCTTTTTTTTTTTTTTTTAATTCCCAGATCTTAGCACAGTGCCTGAAACATAGTAGCCTCTTCATAAATGTTGATAATTGATTGAAGCTGAGAGAGGTTAATTTATCCAGAATCATATAGCTATTTAGTTCTGAGACAGGAAGTCAGGGTTACCTGACTACAAGCCCACAAGCACCAGCTATTCCCGATTGTTTTGGGGTTTTTTTGCCAGACTATCTCAACTTTTTAAAAGTGCTGCTCATATCCAAATCCCATAGTACTGTTCTAAGTAGAAAGCCTTTTCTAAATTACTTAAGATTAACTTTCCTTAATCTCTCTGAAAATAAACATGGGGGGGCTAAGGGTTGGGGAGACAGTCCCTACTCTCAAGGAGCTGACATTCTAATATATCAGTAAACATTTATCAAGCACAAACATTTATCAGATACTCACTTTTAAAGATTAAAAAAGGGGGGCATTCCCTGCCCTCCAGCATCCCACAATCTTTCAGGGAAGACAAGCAAAACAATATATACAAATAAGCTGTATGCAGGTTAAATAGGACATAATTAACAAAGGGATGGCATTAAAATTGAGGGGTTGAGAAAATCTTCCGATAAAAGATGGGATTGTAGTTCAAACTTGAAAGAAGCCAGGGAAGTTGAAAGTGGGGGGGGGAGGGATAAAAGGAGGGAGAGCATTCCAAACATGGAGGACAGCCAGGAACATACCGGGAGCTGAGAGATGGGTGTCTTGTTCATGGAATATGGAGGAGGCCAGTGTCACTGGATCTAAGTGTATATTTTTGGGAGTAAGGGAAAAGTAGAAGTGGGCTAGGTTATAAAAGGCTTCAAATGCCGAACAGAGCATTTTGTATGATTCTGTAGATAATAGGGAACCGCTAGAGTTCATTGAGTAGAGAGGTGACCTGGTCAGACCTCTGCTTTAAGAAAATCACTTTAGTGGCTAAATGCAGGATCGATTAGAGTGGGAAGAGACTTGAGGCAGGCAGACTGACCACTGGGCCATTATAATAGCCCAGGTATAAGGTACTGAGGGCATGTACCACAGTGGTGGCAGTGTCAGAGGAAAGAAGAGTGCATATAGGAGAGATGTTGTAAACATGAACTCAACAGGCAGTTACATAACTGTATTTTACAGTTCTCTTTCAAACCAGAAAGAAGATCTGGGCAAGCTTTCCAGTTCTGACTGTTTAAAAGTATTTTTCTCCCCCACCAGTAATGGAAAGGATAGTTCATCTTCTTGCCCATTTATTCTCTTGACATCTAAGAATTCCCAAGAGATTTTTGTTTTCCTTATTGAAAATAAAGAACAAAAATAGAATAGTATTTTACATTATCTCTTCAACAATCTTATGAAGCACAGTAGCATTGCTATATAACGAGAAAACCAAAGTAATAAATATCTTAAGTTTATGTGCTGTCAGAGCCATGTTTAGAATTTGTAGTATATGTTTCTTCTAGTCTTGAATTTAATATCTTTACCTCATATGTTACTGCCTAGATTCCTCTTGCAGGAATATGTACCTCTTTCTAAGATATTAAAGGAGCTACTTTCTCCAAAGGCTTTTTAACCCTTCTAAATTAATTACTAGGATTACCTATTGCATTAAATCCATGAAAGAACATGGTGCAATTTTTTTAACAAATCTTTTTATTAGTAAGGACATATCATCCTGAAGCTAGGTCTTCCCTAACAGAGTTAACTGAGACAGTTATCTAGATAATCCAGACTAAAGCTTCTTCATCCTGTTTTTATCTCAATTATCCATATTATTATCTTGCCATAGTTTTTAATATTCATTTTGTCAATAGTGACCTGGCTTCTGTCTCCTTTAGTTATCTGTACCTCCACTTCCTGCGCCAAAGAATTAAGAGTTTTATTCCTCCAAAATCTGAACATAATACCTATCAGCATGCCATTTATGATGGAACCAAAGATTACCTAGGAATTTTTAGTAGAATGGCATGGCAAAGTGAGACCCTCCAAGTTTCCCAAGGAGGGGTAAACCAGCTCAGGTCATAAACTTGGTGGATCCACTGCATTTTGTTTTACTGATCTTTATCCTTCAGAATTGTTACTTGAGCAAGATTTATTTTTGAAACATTACCTAGACAATAAGACAGAACCTTTAGGCAGTCTATATGTTTCTCTAATGAGTTTCACAAATCTAAAGGAAAAATAAATAAGATTTAAAGAAAAGAATTGATAAAACTATTTCTTAAAGACGTGCAGATTTCTGAATGAGAATATTAGAGAACAAGTATTTCTAAGGCTCCCATGGAAGTTTTACAAACATCTATAACATGCAAGAATTAATCATTTGCTAGAACATAGAACTCAAACAAATGCAGAAAAGGCAGACATATGGAACATATTTTTTGTATTCTTTAAAAAACAATCAGTAATGGAAATGTAAACAAAAGATATGAGTAAGTGGAAATTAAAAAGACATCCTAAATGAGGACTTAGTCAAACACAAAAAATAAAGAATAAAAATTATTAGACAACATAGGATTTATAAGCTATAGCTCAATTGGAGGGAAAAATTATATCACTGAATGTTTACAAAAGGATGCAGTAACGAAAAATAAAGATGGAGGGACAAAATATTTAGTAATTCCAAAAAAAGAACAAAATACATTTTGAAAATTAAAGATGATGATAAACTAATGAAGCAGTGGGGTTTAAGATAGAAAACTCACAAACCCTTTGCTATATTGATTTAAAAAGAGAAAAAGAAGAAAAATCCAAATTATCCAAATGAAAAGTAGCTGTTTGCACCAAATAGAGAGGAAATAATTTTCAAAAAAACTGACAAAAACCTTACATAAATGGGTGAGTATCATGCCAGCAAAACAAGCAGTAACCCAACCAGTGACCTCCTGTGGAGGAGAATAAACCCAAAATTCCAGATCCCGAATCATTTACAAATAACTTCTGACATTTAATTTTATTTTAAAAATAATATATTTTATTTCCCCCCCCATTTGCATGTTAAAACAATTTTTTAACATTTGGGGATTTTATTTAGTTTTGAGTTACAAATTCTATCCTTCTCTCCTTCCATCCTTCCCCCCTCCATGAGAAAGTAAGCAATCCAGTATAGATTATACACGTGCAGTCACATAAAACATTTCCATATTAGCCATTTTGAACAAGAAAACTTGGAGAAAAAGAAGGAAAGAAAGACAGTATGCTTCAATATGTATTCAGACAATATTAGTTCTTTTCCTGGAAGTGGATAGTATGCTTCGTCATGAGTCCTTGGGGATTGCCTTGGATCAGAACTAAGAGAGTAGCTAAGTCATTCACGGTTTTTCACTGTACAGCATTGCCATTACTATGTACAGCATCCTCCTGCTTCTGCTCACTTCACTTTACTACAGTTGGAATTGGGAGAAGGAGTATTGCATGTGAGCTGAGGAACAACAAGGGGGCCAGTAGCCCTGGACCTCAGAGAGTGAGGGCAGGGGGAGGGGAGGAAAGAAGGTGTAAGACTGGAAAGGTAGGAAGGAACCAGGTAACAGGGGACTTTCAAAGCCCATAGAGGATTTTATATTTGATCCTGGATTTAATAGGGAACTCCTGAAGGTGACTGAATTTGAGAAGAGTGACATAATCAGGCCTGAACTTTAGGAAGATCAGTTTGACAGCTGAGTGGAGGATGGCTGGAGTGGGGAGAGACCAGATAAGGAGAAGGGGCATATGTGAGAGATACTACAAAGGTAGAAACAACAGGACTTTATCACTGATTGGGTATAATGAATGAGAGGGAGGAATCAAGGATAACACCTAGCTTTCAAGCTAGTTCTGTGATTCTGGGTAAATCACTAACCTCTCTCGGCCTCAGTTTCCTCATTTGTAAAATGGAGACACTCCTACCACCTGGCCTCATAGCATTATGAGGCTCAAATGAGATTTGTCAAACATTTTAAAAATCTCAAAATCCTTCATAAATATTAGCTATTATTATCTTTATTATATTTATTATTATATACTATTATAGTTATTATTAATATTATTATAAGATTATATTATTACTGTTTACATCAGTAAATCCATATGGATAAATTAACTAAAAATTAAAGAGAATGCAAGGTTATAGCTCCCACAACTGTGTAGTTAAGGGATATGACAGTATTATAAAAGACAAAATTACTCTGGTTTTATAAAAAATACTTTTCAAATAAAATAAATGCAGGTAGAATAAATTATTGAATAGCAGAAATATTTACTAAAAACACTTTTGACAAAACTCCAATATCTAAAATCTACCAAAACTTGACAAAAATCTATAAGATTAAGAGCTATACTCTGACAAATGGTCAAAGATATTGCAAAAAAGAAATGCAAATTGTTAACAATCATCTACAGCAACATTCAGTATCACTAATAATCATAGAAATGCAAATCAACTGACACATCCCCTGGAGCCCACTGGCAAATATGGTAAAGGTGGAAAAGTTCATTGTAGGAAAGGATGTAAGAAAACACTATTGATGGAGGTTTGAATTAATTCAACTAGTTGGCAAGCATTTAATCAGTGTTTAGTTGTGTGAGAGATTGAGCATACAAAGAAAGGCAAAAACAGCTCCTGCTCTCAAGGTGCTCAATTATCTTGCAATACAGTTTAAAATTATGAATGAAAGAATAGGTAAGTGCGCATTTATTAGGTATTACATTCCAGGCACTGTGATAAGTGCTGGCAATACAAATATTAAGAAAAGAAACAAGTCTTAGCCTTCAAGGAACTTACCTTCTAATAAGGGGAGACAACACATAGGGGAGAGAGAACCAGAGACAGGAGGCTTTTGTTTTTGTTTTGTCCTGTGGAAGTGGAAGGAGAGGGCAGGATCACCTGCACTAGCAGATAGCCAGTAGAATAGATTGGAATTGTTTATAACCTTTGAACTAGTAGTGCTACTATTAGGTTCATACCTAAAGGACAAGAAAAGTCCTATTGATAAAAAAATATTCAGAGCAGCACTGTTTGTAAAAGAAAAATATGGAAATAAATTTTGTTTGCAAATTGGGGAATGTCTGAACAAATTGTGGTAATGTGACTGTTTTGGAATATGGTATGACCTTAGATATTCATCCTTTTAACAAATAGAACTCTTGAATTTGCATATACTATCAATCTCAATAACTTTTTTGTGTTGTTTTATTTAATTGTTTAAGGGTAGAATTAATTGGGGAATCAACTAGACGTTTGTATGATATGTTTAAACAAGTTTTAATAATATTAAAAGAATAATACTGAATTGTTGAACCAAAACAATGAAACATAAATTATTTCCATCCCTTTGTCTTAAAGACTATTCACTAAATAATGCTTTATTTTTGTTCTGTAGGTAGAATCTCCAGTAATCTGTAAAATTTTAGACACAGCTGATGAAAATGGACTCCTTTCTGTACCAAGTTAAAAGATTAGTGAAGTCAGAAGAATGAAGATCACTAAAAATCACCATGATTTCTACTTTCCATGGCCAATGACCTCATTAGAGTTCTCAGCCAATGGAGCTTGACAAAAGGACTATTTAAGGGGACTCTTTGAACCACTTTGTGAATATATATGTGTATATAAGAGGTTATTGATAAACTTTTAAAGCAGATAATTTTGTCTTACTCATTTCATTCATGTTGTGAATTAGAAGTTTTGTAAAAATAAGTGTTTTTTCTCTCTCTGAGGTAAGAGGTTTCAAAAATAAATCTTGCCCAAGAAAGTTAATCAAGTGTCATAACCATTGCTAAACAGGCAAGTTTTTAAACTGATTAATCAAGCTGGTATTATTGATGCCTACTCTGGTTGGGGAAGTGAACACTATGACTGAAGATAACTTTACCTCCTTTGATCATCTTCAAGAAATATTGATTTGCAATAGGTCATTTCCTTCTATGACCAGTTATTGCTTATTTTTCCAGTGTGTATTCATGTGGTTGGTTCTTCCCTTCAAAGTACATGTCCTAGTATAAACCATACACTTTCAAGGATTCTGCTGTATTTCCTATTGTTTTAATCTATTAGTGTGTACATTATTCTGACTCTCTTGTACTTGATGATTATAAACTGTATATTTTAGGTCCTGGGATCATAGCTGTAAAGCAAGAAGGGACTTCAGACACCTTCTAATCCAGGCTCTTCATTTTACAGATAAGAGACCGAGGCCTAGGGAGGTGGAGTAATTTGTATTCCATCACAAAAGTAGGACACATCAGAGGCAGGATTTGAACCCAGTCTCTTCTCCAGAGCCAGTGCACTTTTACAACATTATTTTATTCCTAAATAAAATATTTGCAACCAGCCCCTGTCATGTAATCAGTGCTAAATTATTCAGGATTGAGATTTCCATTCCTTTGCTTGTTTCACATCTTGTCATATGTCTGTTAGACATCTTACTTCATTTTACTTTTAATACCTGTGTCAGAAATAAGAGTAAAAAAGAAAACAATGATAGGAAACTAATTTATTTTCCTACTTTAGTCAGTTCTTGCTAAAGGACCATTCACAAATGTGGCTTGGTATTTTAAAACAATATTTTCCTAAAAATGATGAGACTTGAACAGCTTAGTAAATATTTGAGTCCCCTGCTTCAGGTGAGACCACAAGATCATCCATTTAGAGCCTATAGGAATTTCAGATACAAGGGATTACCCAGGCCCCTAATTTTGCAAAGAAACAGGTCCAGAGTGGGTGAGTGACTTGTCAAAAAGCCAAAAGGTTAAGCAGTAGAGCAAGAATTTTAATTTGGACACTTGACTCAATCCAGTTCTGAGCTGATGGAACCCATTTTTATGGGTGAGATAGTGCAAATTTTATGATATTTAGGTATTTGCTTTTTAGCCATTATAATTGAAATCAGGGCATTTCTTGGAGAGTATGTCCTTTTAGCACTTCTTATAATGATAGCCAGAGTGCATATTTTGTCCTTTATAATATCTATTAGATTCAGATTGGCCAAAAGCTGACCCTTGCTGTTAAAATGAAACCTGGTAAGGAACTTAAGAGGGGCCAAAATGATTAAAGAGATGGGAAAAAATACATGATCAGTAGAGTTAAAGGAATTGAAGCTTACTTAACCTGCAAAAGAGAAAGCTAATGGTGGTAGAGAAAACTCAGACCAGCTCATTTCTTGTGATGAATAAATCTGGGCTTCTATAAGGAATAATGTAGATAGAATCAGAACTTTTGAAACTGGAAGAGACCTTCAACTGAAAAGAAGCAGTGTGATATAAGAAAAAAGAGCTCCAGATCTGAAGATAACTTGTGTGTTCAAGCCTTGGTTGTACAAACAGCTAGGGTGTGCAGCAGGTAAAGCCCTAGAGTTAGGAGTCAAGACCTGAGTTTAAATCCAGCCTCACTTATTAGCTGTGTGAACCTGAACAAGTCACTCAACCTCTGTTTGCTTCACTTTCCTCATCTGTAAAATGCGAATAACAGCACCTTACCTTCCAGATGTGTTGTGAGGATAACATGAAAGCTTTTGGTGCCCAAGTGCTGTATCTGTGCTCCTCCTGCTACCACTTAGTACTTTTGTGACTGTGGGCAAGCCTCGACTTTCTGAGGCTCATTTTTCTCACCTGTGTAATGAGAATGACAAAACTGTACTGCCTACCTCAGAGTTGTTGTGGGGTGTTATCATAATTGTCATTAAAGATTGTAACTACATTGGAACGGGCCACCAAAAGACTGACTTTAAAAAGAGACAGATAATGTTTCGGCTCTTATCCTGACTGAGAAGATCTTGAGTTCCCTTCTAGCTCTGTGATTTTGTTAAAGTAGGGATTTCCAAGAAGTCACCGTTAAAATCTTAACTGGGAATTCTCCAGTATGGGCTGCAAGCAGTGCACACGTGCGTGCGCACACACACACACACACACACACACACACACACACACACACACACAC